>NC_057938.1:31839206-32028671 GCF_018555375.3 Anguilla rostrata
CCCCCAAAACGAAAAGTACTTTGTGCTGAACGGGGGAAAATTGGGAGTTGCTATAAAAAAAAAAAAAAAAAAAAAAAGGGGGGGGGGGGGGGGGGGGGGGGGGGGGGGGGGGGGGGGGGGGGGGGTTTGGGGTTTTGCTAGGGTGTAGAAAGGCTTTTTATGGGTTCCGGGGTTGCTGGGGTTGCTGGTGGTTGCTATGGAGTTATCCCGCTGCTAGGGTGTTGCTAGGCATTTGCTATGGAGATATAGGCAGTTGCTGGGGTGTTGCTAGGGTATTCTGGGTGGTTGCTAGATTTTCTGGGTGGTTTATAGTGTTGATATAACTAGCTGACAGCGTTTTCATTTGTAATTTTCATTTTGAATATCGTTCTTTCACTTCCGCAATCAGCTATTTCCTATCCTGGCTGCTGAGACCGTAGAGCTGACCGCATCACGTGTGCAAAGCCGACCAATGCTGTAACTTCACCGTTCGCATATGAATGACGTCACCTTCTCCATTCATCTTATGGGAAAAATTGGCATAAAAATTAATATTTCTCAAAAACCGTGCAGCGAAACTTTCCACAAAGTAATAGCACACGATTCCCAAAGAAGCCGGTCATTTGACATATGGCACGTGTATGTGGTGTGAAAACTCTGGGAGGAGTAGCGGTCCAAAAAATTGGTGAATAATAATAATAATAACTAGACAATTCCAGCAGAAATTGTGAAGTGTGGTTGCCGCCAACGCAAAGTCGACTTTGTGCTGAACGGAGTGAACAGTGGTAGTAGTTGCTATGATGTCTGAGCAGTTGCTAGGGTTGCTAGGTGTTCTATGGAGTTCTAAGTGGTTTCATGAATTCTAGGCGGTCGTAGGGGTGCTAGGTGGTTGCTATGAGCTCAGTGGTTGCTAGGCATTGCTAGGTGGTGCTAGGTATGCTAAGTGTTGCTAGGATGTTGCTAGGTGGTTGCTATGGAGTTCTAGGTGGTTGCTAGGGTGTGCAGGCAGTTGTTATGGGTTCAGGTGGTTGCTAGGTGTTGCTAGGTGGTTCTATGGAGTTTAGCGTGCTAGGGTGTTGCTAGGATTTGCTATGGAGATTTAGGCGTTGCTAGGGTGTTGCTAGGTTTCTAGGTGTTCTAGTGTTCTAGGTGTTGCTAGGTGGTGCATGGTATGTGTGTGGTTGCTAGGTGTTGCTAGGTGGTTGCTATGGTGTTCAGTGTTGCTAGGTGTTCTAGGGGTTGCTAGGATTCAGTGTGCTATGTGTTGCTAGTGGTTGCTTGGTTAGCTGGTTGCTAGGGTGTTGCTAGGCATTTGCTATGGTGTTCAGGTGGTTGCTAGGTTTGCAGGTGTTGCTATGGAGTTTAGGCGGTTGTATGGTGTTGCTAGGTGGTTGCTATGGAGTTCTAGGCAGTTGCTAGGTTGTTGCTAGGTGGTTGCTATGGAGTTCTAGGTGGTTGCTATGTGTTGCTAGGTCGTTGCTATGGTGTTCATGGTTGCTAGGTGTTGCTAGGTGTTGAGGGGTTCCAGTGGTTGCTAGGGTGTTGCTAGGTGGTTTGCTATGGAGTTCTAGTGGTTGCTAGGTGTTGCTAGGTGGTTGCTATGGAGTTTTAGGCGGTTGCTAGGTGTTAGTGGTGTTCCTAGGTGGTTGCTATGGGTTCTAGGTGGTTGCTAGGTGTTGCTAGGTGGTTGCTATGGTATTCAGGTGGTTGCTAGGTGTTGCTAGGTGGTTGCTATGGAGTTCTAGGTGGTTGCTAGTGTGTTGCTAGGTGGTTGCTATGGAGATCTAGGTGGTTGCTAGGGTTGGTTGCTAGGGTGTTGCTAGGTGGTTGCTATGGAGTTCAAGGCGGTTGCTAGGGTGTTGCTAGTGGTTGCTATGGAGTTCTAGGTGGTTTGTTAGGCTGTGTGCTAGGTGGTTGCTAGTGAGTTCTAGGCGTTGCTAGGTGTTGCTAGGTGGTTGCTATGGAGTTCTAGGTGGTTGCTAGGTGTTGCTAGGTGGTTGCTAGGATTCAAGTGGTTGCTAGGATGTTGCTAGGTGGTTGCTATGGAGTTCTAGGTGGTTGCTAGGTGTTGCTAGGTGGTTGCTATGGAGTTCTAGGCGTTGCTAGGGTGTTGCTAGGTGGTTGCTATGGAGTTCTAGGTGTTGCTAGGTGTTGCTAGCGGGTGTAGGTGCTAGGTGGTTGCTATGGAGTTCTAGGCGTTGCTAGGGTGTTGCTAGGTGGTTGCTATGGAGTTCTAGGTGTTGCTAGGGTGTTGCTAAGGGTGTTGCTAGGGGTTGCTATGGTTCTAGGCGGTTGCTAGGGTGTTGCTAGGTGGTTGCTATGGAGTTTAGGCGGTTGCTAGGGTGTTGCTAGGTGGTTGCTATGGGTTTAGGTGGTTGCTAGTGTGTGTTAGGTGGTTGCTATGGATTCTAGGCCGTTTGCTAGTGTGTTGTAGGTGTGTGCTAGGGTTGGTGGGGTGCTAGGGGTTGCTATGGAGTTCTAGGCGGTTGCTAGGTCTTTACTGAGTCCAATGACGCGACCCATAGTTCTCTATGACAAACGGTTCAAAAGTTATGAAATATCAAACATCGGCCAATCAGGAAGGGGGCGAGGCTGATCTCCACCAATGGACAAAGGACTCTCTACCATGTCCAATGAGCATTGCACAATTTGTGGGCAATTTTTCCCCATAGAGATGAATGGCCGAATGTTCAAATCTAGAGAGAGACCAGAGTACTGCTGCTAGAAACAGGGCATTGTGACATCACAAGGGTGAGAAGACAGAGCATTGTGACATCACAAAGGTGAACATTCCGCCATTCATTCTCTATGGGAAAAATTGCCCACAAAAATTCAAATTTTTCAAAAACCGTGCAACCAATCTTTCCACAAAGTAATAGCACACCATTCCCGATCAAGCCGCTCGATTTGACATATTGCACGTGTATGTGGTGCGAAAACTCTGGGAGGAGTAGCGGTCCAAAAAATGGGCGGAATAAATAATAAATAATAACTAGACAATTCCTGCAGAAATTGTGAAGTGTGGTTGCCGCCAACGCAAAGTCGACTTTGTGCTAGAAGGAGTGAACAGTGGTAGGTAGGTTGCTATGATGTCTGAGGCAGTTGCTAGGGTGTTGCTAGGTGGTTCTATGGAGTTCTAAGTGGTTTCATGGAATTCTAGGCGGTCGCTAGGGTGTTGCTAGGTGGTTGCTATGGAGTTCTAGGTGGTTGCCAGGGTGTTGCTAGGGCATTGCTAGGTGGTTGCTAGGGTATGCTAAGTGGTTGGTAGGTGGTTGCTATGGAGTTCTAGGCGGTTGCTAGGGTGTTGCTAGGCAGTTGTTATGGTGTTCCAGGTGGTTGCTAGGGTGTTGCTAGGTGGTTGCTATGGAGTTATAGCCGGTTGCTAGGTGTTGCTAGGCATTTGCTATGGAGTGTATAGGCAGTTGCTAGGGTGTTGCTAGGGTTCTAGGTGGCTGCTAAGATGTTGCTAGGTGGTTGCTATGGAGTTATAGGGGTTGCTAGGGTGTTGCTAAGGGTTGCTAGGTGGTTGCTAGCATGTTGCTAGGTTGTTTCTAAGTTTGTAGATGTTGTAGGGTACAGTTGTTAGGGTGCTAGGTGTTGCTATGGGTTCCGGGTTGCTAGGGTGTTGCTAGGTGGTTGCTATGGAGTTCTAGGTGGTTGCTATGGTGTTGCTAGGGGTTGCTATGGAGTTCTAGCTGGTTGCTAGGGTGTTGCTAGGCTTTGCTATGGTGTTCAGGTGGTTGCTAGGTGTTGTGGTGGTTGCTATGGGTTCAGGTGGTTGCTAGGGTGTGTTTGCTAGGAGTTTCTAGGTGGTTGCTGAGTTATAGGTGGTTGCTAGGAGTGTCAGGCGTTGTAGGTGTTCAGTGGTTGCTAGGTGTTGCTAGGTGTTGCTAGGGTTTGCTAGGCGTTGCTATGGTGTTCTAGGTGGTTGCTAGGGTGTTGCTAGGTGGTTGCTATGGAGTTTAGGCGGTTGCTATGGTGTTGCTAGGTGGTTGCTAGGAGTTCTAGGCGTTGCTAGGGTGTTGCTAGGTGGTTGCTATGGAGTTCTAGGTGGTTGCTAGGGTGTTGCTAGGTGGTTGCTATGGAGTTCTAGTGGTTGCTAGGGTGTTGCTAGGTGGTTGCTATGGTGTTCCAGTGGTTGCTAGGTGTTGCTAGGTGGTTGATGGGTTCTAGTGGTTGCTAGGGTGTTGCTAGGTGGTTGCTATGGGTTCAGGTGGTTGCTAGGGTGTTGCTAGGTGGTTGCTATGGTTTAGGGTTTAGGTGTTGCTATGGTTGTAGTTGCTAGGTGGTTGCTATGGAGTTCTAGGCGTTGCTATGGTGTTGCTAGGTGGTTGCTATGGAGTTCTAGTGTTGCTAGGTGGTTGCTAGGTGGTTGCTAGGGTTCTAGGCGTTGCTATGGTGTTGCTAGGTGGTTGCTATGGAGTTCTAGGTTGCTAGGTTCTGCGTGTATGGTGTTGCTAGGTGGTTGCTAGGGTGTTGCTAGGTGGTTGCTATGGAGTTCTAGGCCGTTGCTATGGTGTTGCTAGGTGGTTGCTATGAGTTCTAGTGGTTGCTGGATGTTGCTAGTGGTTGCTATGGTGTTGCTAGGTGGTTGCTATGGAGTTCTAGGCCGTTGCTATGGTGTTCTAGGTGGTTGCTATGGAGTTCTAGGGTTGCTAGGTGTTGCTAGGTGGTTGCTATGGTGTTCAGGCGTTGCTAGGTGTTGCTAGGTGGTTGCTATGGAGTTCTAGGGTTGCTAGGTGTTGCTAGGTGTTGCATGGAGTTCTAGGGTTGCTAGGTGTTGCTAGGTGGTTGCTATGGAGTTCTAGGCGGTTGCTAGGGTGTTGCTAGGTGGTTGCTATGGAGTTCTAGGTGGTTGCTAGGGTGTTGCTAGGTGGTTGCTATGGGTTCTAGGCGGTTGCTAGGTGTTTGTCTAGGTTGGTGTTCAGTTTGTAGGATTCTAGGGTGTATTGCTAGGTGTTTGCTAGGTGGTTGCTATGGGTTAGGTTCTAGGGGTGGTTGCTAGGTGTTTGCATGACTAGGGTTGCTAGGTTCTAGTGGTTGCTATGGTTGCTAGTTTGCATGGTTAGGGTTGGTTTGCTAGGGTTGCAGAGTTCTAGGCGGTTGCTAGGTGTTGCTGTGTGCTATGGTTGCTAGGTGGTTGCTATGGTTTAGGGTTGCTATGGGTTAGGGGTGCTGGTGTTGCTAGGTGCTAGGGTTAGCGTTTAGGGTGTTGCTAGGTGGTTGCTAGGGTTCTAGGGTTGCTAGGGTGTTGCTAGGTGGTTGCTAGGTATTGTGTAGGTTGCTAGGTGGTTGCTATGGAGTTTAGGCGGTTGCTAGGGTGTTGCTAGGTGTTGCTATGGGTTGTTGCAGGTGTTGCTATGGTTGTTAGGGGTTGCTAGGATTTGCTAGGGGTTGCTATGGAGTTGCTAGGTCAGTTGCTAGTGGTTGTATGAGTTAGCGTTGCTAGGATGTTGCTAGGGGTTGCTATGGAGTTCTAGGCGGTTGCTAGGTCTTTACTGAGTCCAATGACGCGACCCATAGTTCTCTATGACAAACGGTTCAAAAGTTATGAAATATCAAACATCGGCCAATCAGGAAGGGGGGCGAGGCTGATCTCCACCAATGGACAAAGGACTCTCTACCATGTCCAATGAGGCATTGCACAATTTGTGGGCAATTTTTCCCCATAGAGATGAATGGCAGAATGTTCAAATCTAGAGAGAGACCAGAGTACTGCTGCTAGAAGACAGGGCATTGTGACATCACAAGGGTGAGAAGACAGAGCATTGTGACATCACAAAGGTGAACATTCCGCCATTCATTCTCTATGGGAAAAATTGCCCACAAAAATTCAAATTTTTCAAAAACCGTCCACCCAAACTTTCCACAAAGTAATAGCACACCATTCCCGATCAAGCCGCTCGATTTGACATATTGCACGTGTATGTGGTGGAAAACTCTGGGAGGAGTAGCGGTCCAAAAAATGGGTGGAATAATGAATAATAATAATAAACTAACAATTCCTGCAGAAATTGTGAAGTGTGGTTGCCGCCAACGCAAAGTCGACTTTGTGCTGAACGGAGTGAACAGTGGTAGGTAGTTGCTATGATGTCTGAGGCAGTTGCTAGGGTGTTGCTAGGTGGTTCTATGGAGTTCTAAGTGGTTTCATGGAATTCTAGGCGGTCGCTAGGGTGGTGCTAGGTGGTTGCTATGGAGTTTCAGGTGGTTGCTATTGAGCTCCAGGTGGTTGCTAGGCCATTGCTAGGTGGTTGCAAGGGTATGCTAAGTGGTTGCTAGGATGTTGCTAGGTGGTTGCTATGGAGTTCGAGGCGGTTGCTAGGGTGTAGCTAGGCAGTTGTTATGGTGTTCCAGGTGGTTGCTAGGGTGTTGCTAGGTGGTTGCTATGGAGTTATAGCCGGTTGCTAGGGTGTTGCTAGGCATTTGCTATGGAGTTATAGGCAGTTGCTAGGGTGTTGCAAGGGAATTCTAGGTGGCTGCTAGGATGTTGCAAGGTGGTTGCTATGGAGTTATAGGCAGTTGCTAGGGTGTTGCTAGGCATTTGCTATGGAGTTATAGCTGGTTGCTAGGGTGTTGCTAGGCATTTGCTATGGTGTTCCAGGTGGTTGCTAGTGTGTTGTTAGGTGGTTGCTATGGAGTTCCAGGTGGTTGCTAGGGGGTTGCTAGGGTATTCTAAGTGATTGCTAGGATGTTGCTAGGTGGTTGCTATGGAGTTATAGGTGGTTGCTAGGGTGTTGCTAGGCAGTTGTTATGGTGTTCCAAGTGGTTGCTAGGGTGTTGCTAGGTGGTTGCTATGGTGTTCCAGGTGGTTGCTAGGGTGTTGCTAGGTGGTTGCTATTGAGTTCTAGGCAGTTGCTATGGTGTTGCTAGGTGGTTGCTATGGAATTCTAGGCGGTTGCTATGGTGTTGCTAGGTGGTTGCTATGGAGTTCTAGGCCGTTGCTAGGGTGTTGCTAGGTGGTTGCTATGGAGTTCTAGGTGGTTGCTAGTGTGTTGCTAGGTGGTTGCTATGGAGTTCTAGGCGGTTGCTATGGTGTTGCTAGGTGGTTGCTATGGTGTTCCAGGTGCTTGCTAGGGTGTTGCTAGGTGGTTGCTATTGAGTTCTAGGCAGTTGCTATGGTGTTGCTAGGTGGTTGCTATGGAATTCTAGGCGGTTGCTATGGTGTTGCTAGGTGGTTGCTATGGAGTTCTAGGCCGTTGCTAGGGTGTTGCTAGGTGGTTGCTATGGAGTTCTAGGTGGTTGCTAGTGTGTTGCTAGGTGGTTGCTATGGAGTTCTAGGCGGTTGCTATGGTGTTGCTAGGTGGTTGCTATGGAGTTATAGGCGGTTGCTAGGGTGTTGCTAGGTGGTTGCTATGGAGTTCTAGGTGGTTGCTAGGGTGTTGCTAGGGGGTTGCTAGGGTATTCGAAGTGGTTGCTAGGATGTTGCTAGGTGGTTGCTATGGAGTTCTAGGTGGTTGCTATGGTGTTGCAAGGTGGTTGCCATGGAGTTCTAGGCCGTTGCTAGGGTGTTGATAGGTGGCTGCTATGGAGTTCTAGGTGGTTGCTAGGGTGTTGCTAGGTGGTTGCTATGGAGTTCTAGGCGGTTGCTATGGTGTTGCTAGGTGGTTGCTATGGAGTTCTAGGCGGTTGCTAGGGTGTTGTGAGTAGGTGGTTGCTAGGAGTTCTAGGTGGTTGCTAGGGTGTGCTAGGGGTTGCTAGGGTTATGTCGAAGTGGTTGCTAGGATGTTGCTAGGTGGTTGCTATGGAGTTCTAGGTGGTTGCTAGGTGTTGCTAGGTGGTTGCTATGGAGTTCTAGGCTGGTTGCTAGGGTGTGCTAGGTGGTTGCTATGGAGTTCTAGGTTGTGTTGCTAGGGGTGTTTGGCTAGGGTGTTGCTAGGTGGTTGCTATGGAGTTCTAGGCGGTTGCTAGGGTGTTGCTAGGTAGTTGCTATGGAGTTCTAGGTGGTTGCTAGGGTGTTGCTAGGCGGTTGCTATGGAGTTCTAGGCGGTTGCTAGGGTGTTGCTAGGTGGTTGCTATTGAGTTCTAGGTGGTTGATAGGGTGTTGCTAGGTGATTGCTATGGAGTTCTAGGTGGTTGCTAGGGTGTTGCTAGGTGGTTGCTATGGAGTTCTAGGCCGTTGGTAGGGTGTTGCTAGGTGGTTGCTATGGAGTTCTAGGTGGTTGCTAGGGTGTTGCTCGGCGGTTGCAATGGAGTTATAGGTGGTTGCTAGTGTGTTGTTAGGTGGTTGCTATGGAGTTCTAGGCCGTGGTGCTAGGGGTGTTTTAGGTGGTTGCTAGGTGTTGCTAGGTGGTTGCTATGGAGTTCTAGGCGTTGCTAGGTGTTGCTAGGTGGTTGCTATGGAGTTCTAGGCGGTTGCTAGGAGTTGTTGCTAGGGTGTTGTAGGTGGTTGCTATGGAGTTCTAGGCGGTTGCTAGGGTGTTGCTAGGTGGTTGCTATGGAGTTCTAGGGGTTGCTAGGTGTTGTGGCTAGTGGTTGCTATGGAGTTCTAGGTGGTTGCTAGGGTGTTGCTAGGGTGTTGCTAGGTGGTGTGCTATGGAGTTCTAGGGTGTTGCTATGGTGTTGCTAGGTGGTTGCTATGGAGTTCTAGGCCGTGTGGTTGCTAGTGGTTGCTATGGAGTTCTAGCGTTGCTAGGTGTTGCTAGGTGGTTGCTATGGAGTTCTAGGCGTTGCTAGGTGTTGCTAGGTGGTTGCTATGGAGTTCTAGGCGGTTGCTAGGGTGTTGCTAGGTGGTTGCTATGGAGTTCAGGTGGTTGCTAGGGTGTTGCTAGGTGGTTGCTATGGTGTTCTAGGTGGTTGCTAGGGTGTTGCTAGGTGGTTGCTATGGATTCTAGTGCGTTGCTAGGTGTTGCTAGGTGGTTGCTATGAGTCAGTTGCTAGGTGTAGTGTGCTATGGGTTCAGGGTTGCTAGGTGTTGCTAGGTGGTTGCTATGGAGTTCTAGGCGGTTGCTAGGTGTTGCTAGGTGGTGCTATGGAGTTCTAGGTGGTTGCTATGGAGTTCTAGGCGTTGCTATGGTGTTTGTCAGTGTGGTTGCTATGGATTCTAGGGTTGTTGGGTTTGTGCTAGGTGGTTGCTATGGAGTTCTAGGCAGTTGCTAGGTGTTGCTAGGTGGTTGCTATGGAGTTCTAGAGCGTTGCTAGGTGTTGCTAGGTGGTTGCTATGGAGTTCTAGGTGGTTGCTAGGGTGTTGCTAGGTCGTTGCTATGGTGTTCCAGTGGTTGCTAGGGTGTTGCTAGGCGTTGTATGGTGTTCCAGTGTTGCTAGGTGTTGCTAGGTGGTTGCTATGGTGTTCTAGGTGGTTGCTAGGGTGTTGCTAGGGGTTGTATGGTGTTCAGGTGGTTGCTAGGGTGTTGCTAGGTCGTTGCTATGTGTTCATGTGGTTGCTAGGGTGTTGCTAGGCAGTTGTTATGGTGTTCCAGATGTGCTAGGGTGTGCTAGGTGGTTGCTATGGTATTCAGGTGGTTGCTAGGGTGTTGCTAAGTGGTTGCTATGGTGTTCTAGGTGGTTACTATGGTGTTGCTAGGTGGTTGCTATGGCGTTATAGCAGTTGCTAGGGTGTTGCTAGGCATTTGCTATGGTGTTCCAGGTGGTTGCTATGGATTCTGACGGTGCTAGGGAGTTCTAGGCGGTGTTATGGTGTTGCTAGGTTGTTGCTATGAGTTAGAGCGGTTGCTAGGATGTTGCTAGGGGTTGCTATGGAGTTCTAGGCGGTTGCTAGGTCTTTACTGAGTCCAATGTCGCCACCCATAGTTCTCTATGACAAACGGTTCAAAAGTTATGGAATATCAAACATCGGCCAATCAGGAAGGGGGGCGAGGCTGATCTACACCAATGGACAAGGGACTCTCTACCATGGCCAATGAGGCATTGCACAATTTGCGGGAATTTTTTCCCTATAGAGATGAATGGCAGAATGTTCAAATCTAGAGAGAGACCAGAGTACTGCTGCTAGAAGAGACCATTGTGACATCACAAGGGTGAGAAGACAGAGCATTGTGACATCACAATGGTGAACATTCCGCCATTCATTCTCTATGGGAAAAATTGCCCACAAAAATTCAAATTTTTCCAAAACCGTCCACTCAATCTTTCCAAAAAGTAATAGCACACCATTCCCGATCAAGCCGCTCGATTTGACATATTGCACGTGTATGTAACGCGAAAACTGTGGGAGGAGTAGCGGTCCAAAAATGCGTGGAATAAATAAAAATAATAATAATAATAATAATAATATGTGCAATAATAATAGTGTAGTTGCCCTAAGGCAACCACACTAACTAGACAATTCCTGCAGAAATTGTGAAGTGTGGTTGCCGCCAACGCAAAGTCGACTTTGTGCTGAACGGAGTGAACAGTGGTAGGTAGTTGCTATGATGTCTGAGGCAGTTGCTAGGGTGTTGCTAGGTGGTTCTATGGAGTTCTAAGTGGTTTCATGGAATTCTAGGCCGTCGCTAGGGTGGTGCTAGGTGGTTGCTATGGAGTTTCAGGTGGTTGCTATTGAGCTCCAGGTGGTTGCTAGGGCATTGCTAGGTGGTTGCTAGGGTATGCTAAGTGGTTGCTAGGATGTTGCTAGGTGGTTGCTATGGAGTTCTAGGCGTTTGCTATGGAGTTCTAGGCCGTTGCTAGGGTGTTGCTAGGTGGTTGCTATGGAGTTCTAGGTGGTTGCTAGGGTGTTGCTAGGTGGTTGCTATGGAGTTATAGCCGGTTGCTAGGGTGTTGCTAGGCATTTGCTATGGAGTTTTAGGCAGTTGCTAGGGTGTTGCAAGGGTATTCTAGGTGGCTGCTAGGATGTTGCTAGGTGGTTGCTATGGAGTTATAGGCAGTTGCTAGGGTGTTGCTAGGCATTTGCTATGGAGTTATAGCTGGTTGCTAGGGTGTTGCTAGGCATTTGCTATGGTGTTCCAGGTGGTTGCTAGTGTGTTGTTAGGTGGTTGCTATGGAGTTCCAGGTGGTTGCTAGGGGGTTGCTAGGGTATTCTAAGTGGTTGCTAGGATGTTGCAAGGTGGTTGCTATGGAGTTATAGGTGGTTGCTAGGGTGTTGCTAGGCAGTTGTTAGCAACTAGGTGGTTGCTATGGAGTTCCAGGTGGTTGCTAGGGGGTTGCTAGGGTATTCTAAGTGGTTGCTAGGGTATTCTAAGTGGTTGCTAGGATGTTGCTAGGTGGTTGCTATGGTGTTCCAAGTGGTTGCTAGGGTGTTGCTAGGTGGTTGCGATTGGTGTTCCAGGTGGTTGCAAGGGTGTTGCTAGGTGGTTGCTATTGAGTTCTAGGCAGTTGCTATGGTGTTGCTAGGTGGTTGCTATGGAATTCTAGGCGGTTGCTATGGTGTTGCTAGGTGGTTGCTATGGAGTTCTAGGCCGTTGCTATGGTGTTGCTAGGTGGTTGCTATGGAGTTCTAGATGGTTGCTATGGTGTTGCTAGGTGGTTGCTGTGGCATTCTAGGTGGTTGCTATGGTGTTGCTTGGTGGTTGCTATGGAGTTCTAGGCCGTTGCTACGGTGTTGCTAGGTGGTTGCTATGGAATTCTAGGTGGTTGCTAGGGTGTTGCTAGGTGGTTGCTATGGAGTTCTAGGCGGTTGCTATGGTGTTGCTAGGTGGTTGCTATGGAGTTCTAGGCGGTTGCTAGGGTGTTGCTAGGTGGTTGCTATGGAGTTCTAGGTTGTTGCTAGGGTGTTGCTAGGGGGTTGCTAGGGTATTCGAAGTGGTTGCTAGGATGTTGCTAGGTGGTTGCTATGGAGTTCTAGGTGGTTGCTATGGTGTTGCTAGGTGGTTGCTATGGAGTTCTAGGCCGTTGCTAGGGTGTTGCTAGGTGGTTGCTATGGAGTTCTAGGTGGTTGCTAGGGTGTTGCTAGGGTGTTGCTAGGTGGTTGCTATGGAGTTCTAGGCGGTTGCTAGGGTGTTGCTAGGTGGTTGCTATGGAGTTCTAGGTGGTTGCTAGGGTGTTGCTAGGCGGTTGCTATGGAGTTCTAGGCGGTTGCTAGGGTGTTGCTAGGGTATTCTAGGTGGTTGCTAGGATGTTGCTAGGTGGTTGCTATGGAGTTATAGGTTGTTGCTAGGGTGTTTCTAGGGGGTTGCTAGGGTATTCTAAGTGGTTGCTATGGTGTTGCTAGGTGGTTGCTATGGAGTTCTAGGTGGTTGCTAGGGTGTTGCTAGGTGGTTGCTATGGAGTTCTAGGTGGTTGCTAGGGTGTTGCTAGGTCGTTGCTATGGTGTTCCATGTGGTTGCTAGGGTGTTGCTAGGCAGTTGTTATGGTGTTCCAGATTGTTGCTAGGGTGTTGCTAGGTGGTTGCTATGGTGTTCTAGGTGGTTGCTAGGGTGTTGCTAGGCGGATGTTATGGTGTTCCAGGTGGTTGCTAGGGTGTTGCTAGGTCGTTGCTATGGTGTTCCATTTGGTTGCTAGGGTGTTGCTAGGCAGTTGTTATGGTGTTCCAGATTGTTGCTAGGGTGTTGCTAGGTGGTTGCTATGGTATTCCAGGTGGTTGCTAGGGTGTTGCTAAGTGGTTGCTATGGTGTTCTAGGTGGTTACTATGGTGTTGCTAGGTGGTTGCTATGGCGTTATAGCCAGTTGCTAGGGTGTTGCTAGGCATTTGCTATGGTGTTCCAGGTGGTTGCTATGGAATTCTAGACGGTTGCTAGGGAGTTCTAGGCGGTTGTTATGGTGTTGCTAGGTTGTTGCTATGGAGTTAGAGCCGGTTGCCAGGATGTTGCTAGGGGTTGCTATGGAGTTCTAGGCGGTTGCTAGGTCTTTACTGAGTCCAATGTCGCCACCCATAGTTCTCTATGACAAACGGTTCAAAAGTTATGGAATATCAAACATCGGCCAATCAGGAAGGGGGGCGAGGCTGATCTACACCAATGGACAAGGGACTCTCTACCATGGCCAATGAGGCATTGCACAATTTGCGGGAATTTTTTCCCTATAGAGATGAATAGCAGAATGTTCAAATCTAGAGAGAGACCAGAGTACTGCTGCTAGAAGAGACCATTGTGACATCACAAGGGTGAGAAGACAGAGCATTCTGACATCACAATGGTGAACATTCCGCCATTCATTCTCTATGGGAAAAATTGCCCACAAAAATTCAAATTTTTCCAAAACCGTCCACTCAATCTTTCCAAAAAGTAATAGCACACCATTCCCGATCAAGCCGCTCGATTTGACATATTGCACGTGTATGTAACGCGAAAACTGTGGGAGGAGTAGCGGTCCAAAAATGCGTGGAATAAATAAAAATAATAATAATAATATGTGCAATAATAATAGTGTAGTTGCCCTAAGGCAACCACACTAATAATAATAATAATAATATGTGCAATAATAATAGTGTAGTTGCCCTAAGGCAACCACACTAATAAATATGTGCAATAATAATAGTGTAGTTGCCCTAAGGCAACCACACTAATAATATGTACAATAATAATAGTGTGTTTGCCTAAGGCAACCACACTAATAATAATAGTGTGTTTGCCTAAGGCAACCACACTAATAATATGTGCAATAATAATAGTGTAGTTGCCCTAAGGCAACCACACTAATAATAATAATAATAATAATATGTGCAATAATAATAGTGTAGTTGCTCTAAGGCAACCACACTAATAAAGAATATGTGCAATAATAATAGTGTGTTTGCTTAAGGCAACCACACTAATCATAATAATATGTGCAATAATAATAGTGTGCTTGCCTAAGGCAACCACACTAATAATATGTGGGATATTAATAGTGTGATTGCCTAAAGCAACCACACTAAATATGTGCGATAATAGTAGTGTGGTTGCCTTAAAGCAACCACACTAATAATATGTGGGATAATAGTAGTGTGATTGCCTAAGGCAACCACACTAATAATATGTGGGATAATAGTAGTGTGATTGCCTAAGGCAACCACACTAATAATAATATGTGGGATAATAGTAGTGTGATTGCCTAAGGCAACCACACTAATAATAATAATAAATAATATGTGCAATAATAATTGTGTGTTTGCCAAAGGCAACCACACTAAAAATGTATGTCTAGACCGTGACGTGTTACACAAGGCACATGTAAAGGGGGCAATACCAATAATGATGACGATACCAGCAATAATATAGTGAGGGGGAAATGAAACTTATTGTAAACTAAACCCTATTATGATTTCAGGGCCATGGTAATAATAGCTGATATACTGTGACACAAACGTGCACATGTACACATGTCCCATTTACCTGCAATATTCTCACTTAAAAGTGTTATTATGTACGGACAAGCCAACAAACGGGACGTGAAAACCAATAATGAAGTCAAATAGGAAAAATGAAACTACTGATCTTTTAGCTGAAATAATGACAGAATACCTCAATGACATCAATATAAAACAGGAACCTGTTTGTAATAAAAATTAAGACTTACCGAAGCGTAGGTAGCACAAAATAACCGCAAAATGCCTCGCGTGTTTTTAATATTCGAATTTATTTGTTTATACGCTGTCATTCATTCATTCAGGACGGAACAGCGCCGCGAAATCAATGTGTGGCCGAAAACATATTACATCCGTAGTGTTAAGAACTACCGTTGAGAATGAACCGGAAAAGTTAAGGGAAGTTAAGCTTAACTATTCACGCCCGCGGCTAAAAGCTAGCATTTTATAGTGACTGTTATATATACCGTTCGATATGGAAAATAAGCTCGCTCATGGTCACTCCATTTACTTCGCACTATACTCTGTGATCATGTTAACCTTCACCTACATGCCCATTCTGCTAAAAACATAATGTTTCAACTACGCAATTTCATCATTTCATCCAAATTTCTCTCACACTGTTGTTGTTTTCTCATATGCAAAGCCTGCTGGGACATATGCGTCTGCTCCTATTCTCCACTATCAAGTTTTCCGGTTCTAGCAAAACAGCGAACAGGATCCCCACCTGCAGATAAGCCTATCAAAATG
The DNA here is from genome assembly GCF_018555375.3 of Anguilla rostrata. NCBI lineage: Eukaryota > Metazoa > Chordata > Actinopteri > Anguilliformes > Anguillidae > Anguilla > Anguilla rostrata. The sequence continues at coordinate 31,854,112 of NC_057938.1, forward strand.
CCTTATAAACCTTACAAACACTAAAAGTGCATCTCCACGAAATATCAGACAACGGAGCAGGACAGCAGGGTACACAAGTTGCGACCTAGGCAGCTCTAATTCTACGGGCTTGCTGATTCTTTTCTCAATCAAGGCTGCTTGGATGGCCGTCAAATCCGTGAGTACATACACTGGTCATATTTCACCTGCGTTTCTGTTGTGTTTACACTTACGCCCCGCACCCTTTGTCACAGCCACTGTTTTACATATATTGCTAACAGAAACTGCTAAACAGTACACGCTCATTTGGCCTGTCCATGTACTGCATGCTTATACACACAGGGCAAAGTCAAGGGATCAGCCCCAGCATACCTTCACAAGATATTCAAACCCTACATGCCAGCCAGATCCCTCCGTTCTGCTACCTCAGGACGCCTAGCACCTCCCCCTCTTCGCACCTGCACTTCCAGAACACGTCTCCTGTCTGTTCTGGCCCCACAATGGTGGAATGACCTCCCTGTGGAGGTCAAAACAGCTGAGACTGTGACCAATTTCAAACGACGACTGAAGACCCACCTCTTCAGGCTGCACCTCTCCCCATCCCTCCCTTCCCCCCTGTAAATGACTAGGATTGTAACTAGGCAGCTGTTTCATAGGTGACTTAGTTGATGCGCCTGTCTTAACGACTACTTGTATTTTTATTTATTTTTATTTTTCCATAGATTGCGTTGTTGCCGTTCTCGTTGTTAGTGTTAATCAGTTTAACCATCAGGGTCCAAGTTGAACTATGCGGTTGTTCCCTGTACTTGGACTGGTACTTCTCTCTAGGGGTTTCGTCATACTTGTTCCTGGTTGTGGTTATACACTTTGTTGTACGTCGCTCTGGATAAGAGCGTCTGCCAAATGCCTGTAATGTAATGTAATGTAATGTAATGCAAAGTGACTTGAAAGAATTGAGCAAATATTGGGTAGCATTGCTTTGGAATACATCTTATTTAATTTCGGTGAGGCAAGATAGCCTATATTGTTTGTAGTACCGTAACTTGGCATCATTTTGATATCAATACTTTTAATGGCAGGCCTGGTCTTGTATGTGTGAGTAACTTGGCATTTTTGTACGTATACTGTACATTTTGTACGTGTTTTTTATGAAATCAATTTTACTTTAAAAGAACTGAGAGATGCAATACAAGCTGGGGCAAACACAACTACCTTGTTTAATGTAATCTGGGAGGAAGGTAAATTGCCAGAGGAATGGAAACACGCAGTTATAATCCCAGTATTAAAACCTGGTAAAGATCCATCAAGCCCAAGCTCTTATCGTCCAATAGCATTAAAGTCTGTGATTTGTACAATTATGGAACGAATGGTAACTAATAGGTTAGTTTACTTTCTAGAAAAAAAATGATTTTTTTTGTAAAATACCAGAATGGTTTTAGAAATGGCAGACCAACAATGGAATCTATAGCTGTGTTAGATCTGGACATCAGAAAGGCGATTGCCAATAGAGAAGCAGCGGTAAGTGTATTTTTAGACATTGAAAAGGCATATGACTCAATGTGGAAAGAGGGATTGGTAATTAAATTGTATGGAGCAGGAATTAGAGGCAGAATGTTCAATTGGATTCATTTTCTTAAGGGAAGAATAATAGGGGTTGGGGGGTCAAGTTCGAGAGTAACTGTCCTAAGCCCCTTTCACACAGCTAATACCGCATCTGAGCCGCCTCTGATGCGGTAACATGTTCCTTTTCCCACAGAATTTGTAAAGCCGTCTTTACCTTTCACACACAGTAGAACTCAACTCTCGTGAATGAATTGTTTACGTTCCGTTATCAAGCAAACACACAAACATGTTACATTTTGAAGTGCAAGTGGCCCCTTTTTATGTTTTAGTTTTCGCGTTCTCAGTGCATTTACAATGTGGGTCCAGCTATTTCCTCTGTATTCCATTTTTTCGGTTGAGAGATAGGTGCGCGTGAACGTAGATCTGTAACGTAATTCGAACGCCGCCCAGAAAGCCGTCGTCGACGCTGCTTTCCGTTCTCACAGGAGAAATGCGGTAGTCGAGGCGCCTCGAAAACACCGAGAGAGGCGTTTTCGATGCGGTATTTTAAAAGCCGTCGCAACGTGTTCACACAGACATAAGTGCGGTATCGAAGCCGTCTCGAAAACTCCTTTTTTCTTCTGTGTGAAAGGGATAATAGACAACGGTACTCCTCAAGGGAGTGTGATAAGCCCGGTTTTATTCAACATTATATGATCAATGACATATTTCAGGATTTAGATAATGGCTCTGTCTATCCCTTTTTGCCGATGATGGCGCCCTCTAGAGGAGAAGCAGAAATGTTGAAAACAAACTCAAAAGGCTTTAAACTTAGCTGTAGGTTGGGCAGACAATTGGGGCTTTAAAATATCTTGCTCCAAGTCCAAATACGTGATAGCCTATTTGGTTTTTAAGAAAAAGATGCCTGTTCTTATGTTGTTTATGTATGGTTCACCATTAGAGAGAGTTAGAGAATTCAAATTTCTTGGAGTATGGTTTGATGAAAGACTTACATGGAGGCTTTACATAGATAAAATAATTGGTAAATGTGGAAAAATATTAAATGTCCTGTGAAGCTTAGCGGGAAGCAACTGGAGAGCAGGGAGGGAGTCAATGTTCTTAATTTACCAAGCAATGATAAGATCTGCTCTTGACTATGGATGTATTGTTTTTGGATCTGCTGCTAAATCAGCTCTAGATAAGTTGGATACCGTTCAGGCAAAGGCATTAAGAATGTGCTGCAGGGCTTTTAGTACTACACCAATTCCTGCTTTATTAATAGAGATGGGGGAGATTTCTTTAAGGTTACGGCGTATTAAATTGGGACTGCAGTATTGGGCTAAATTGAGTAGCTTTAAAAATCGTAACTTCCCAGCTAGGTGCCTTCTTCAAGACAATTGGGAGTTTGGCAATAATTTTCTGACATTTTCTGGGTAGAATGAGAGAATGGGCTGGGAAGCTTGGAGTTGGAGATGAAACAATTATAGATCTTCCTTGCTGGCCAGCTATCCCCTTCTGGCTACACCCTGATCCTGAGATAGACCTCACTCTTCTATCTAGGATTCATGGAAAAGGCATAAGTGGGTTTGACTTAGATGGATATCTTAATCAGGCATGGGAATCACATTTGCAGGTTTTCACAGATGGCTCTAAAGATCCAGAAAGCAGAAAGGCTGGGTTTGGAGTATATGTGGCACAACCTGAAATCCAACAAATCAAGCAAATCAACCGAATTAATGGAAATAATTTGGGCGCTATGGTGGATAGAGGAAGTGAGACCTGGAAATACTGTTATCTGCTCTGATTCAGCATCTGCCTTGTTGGCTTTGAAAAGTGGCAGATCAGAAGCTTGGCCAGATTTAGTGAACGAGACTCTGATGTGTTTATTTAGACTGCAAAAACTGGGTTGTGAGGTGGGGCTACTGTGGATTCCTGGTCATGCTGGGATTGAGGGGAATGAAAAGGTAGATTCTTTGACAAATTCTTTAGGGAGGGAAAAGTGTGATTTGGAAGTATGTCTTGATAGGGTCGAATATGAAAGAGGGAGTAAGATCAAAGAGGGAATTATGAAGGAGTGGCAGAAGGAGTGGGAAAATTATAAATGAGGGAGGCTCAACTTCTCAATACAACGATCTGTCAAAATTAAAAATAATTTAATGTCAAGAGAAAAGGTCATTACAGTAAAACTGACTATATTAATATTGGAGCACTGTGGGCTAAACCAGTGTTTAAAGATGATAGGGAAACATCCAGATGGGCTATGTGAGTGTGGTATGCCCGAGACAGTTGAGCATGTTATTATAACATGTAAGAAATATAGGAAAGAGAGGGTATTATTCAACGATGCCTCAGAACTAGGAGTTTCTTCCTTTTCTTTTAAAACTTTGCTTGGTCAAGATATAAAGAATCGGGAACTAATTGAAAAGAAAGTAGTGGCATTTTTGTTAGCTACTGGAATATTTTCACGGATTTATGTTGAGGGTCTATTGAGTAAATTGTTATTATTATTATTAATTTATTTATTATTCTTCATTTTGTTACTTTACTTTATTTGTATTATTTTTAAAATTATGAGTTTGACTAATAGACCAGTGGAGGGCAGTAATACGCCTCGAAGCGTCTAAACTGCCGGAAATCCTACAAGAAGAAGAAGAATGCTGAAGACTTTTTTCAGTTGAAAATACATATTTTCTGTCGTCGGACACATGTCGAAAGTGGGCGACATTATATCCGCTGCTGAGGTTGAGAACCAAAATCTCGCCCCTTGTGCGTTTGTAGTCTTCTCCGAGTGAGCGCGTTTGGTCTAAGGGACTTGTAGTATTTTACGACTGCATTATGCAAAGTCCTCAATGTGCGGATCTTGGGAAACAACTACAAATCCCATGTCGTTTCCAGTCAGCTTTACAATGTTGATGTCAATATGGCTGCTGTCAGACAGACAAAGACAAGTCAGTCTCGCTTCTGACTGAAATCAAATCGGGGGGTGGAAGAAGGCCGAAAGGGATTAGAAAAAATCACTGTTGCATGTTAGTGTTGGCAAACAAAGGAGGGAATTTCTGCGCGATTATTGATTTATACTATTATTAAATGGTGTGGTGGACGGAGGCTCTGCCCAGGTTCACAGAAAGGTAACATTTCTGTAACTTAACTTTGTCATTTTGTGAATGGTCCAGGATGGTGTGTAGAGCTGGGTAGCCAGTTTGTATTATTCCGAATTTCATACGGAAGCAGGGGAAATCCAGTGTGCTAGCTAGGTAGCTTGTAGTGGCTGTCTTGCTAACGTTATCTGCATTGGGGGAAAACAAAAATGGACAGGCCTGGCTCAGTTCTGAGAATAAATTATGTTAGTTTAACGTTAGCTATCTTTGCGAGTTCCCTTGGCCTTGGATATCTGACGAGAACCAAAGTTGCCAGGCTGTTATAAATGCAGCATGACAGCAGTCATTCCTTTTTCTTAATAATCTTATGGGACTAGCCTAGCACAGTACTAGTCTAGCTCACTGGTTAACGCCCTAGTCCCATTTAGCTTGATTGGTAAAATAATAGCTAAACGGTTACAATGAGCGTCCTTCGAACATACACATTGAAATAATCACTAAGTGGTTGGCTCGCTACTGTGCCAAATTAAAGTGAAACTTAGCTCATATAAACGATACTTTAATTTGCCCACAGTGCTTTAGCAGGCAAACAAGCAAACTCGATTGAAAGTCTGTTATGGTGGTTTAGTTAGCAACCAACCTATGTCTTCCACCACGCCATGCTAATACTGTAGACTAAACACCACTAGACTACCTAAAATTTAGGGTAAATAGTCAAAAACTTCATTCGATTTTAATTTGTTGCACTGCGGCGTGCGAGCACTTTGTTGCTAGCTCGTTAATAACGTTAGCGACGTGAAGTCTTTTTGGGTGGAAGTTTGGGCGTTCCGTTGAATTACCGGTTGTTTTTTCTTTCTTGATTTTTTAAATTACGAAGAGAATCTTGCAAAAAATTTAATAAATTAAAATTATATATACGGCAGGTCTTTAAAACCATATTCGGTTAGTTTAGCGTTAGCTAGATCATTCACAATATTCATAACGTTACGCTTTGCATTAAAATATTTTCGTGAAGATGATTGTGTTAGTCTAATCAGGTTTCATTTATAACAGCAAAATTGTGACGAATGCGTTTTCCTATTTTTGTCTCAGTAGAAGCCACACACGGTTTAATCTGAAAATATCCATTATGAGAAATAGGCCTATATGTTTTCTTATATGCTTTAGCAAGATCATAAACCGGCTTCATTGCTGTAAAATGTTCTGTCTGGTTTTGAAATACCCAGTGCTTAAATCGTTTTTAAGATAGTGTTTAAAATGCTTAGTTCCTGCACTTGATACAGATGTAATAGCATCACCGATAGTTTCATCCGTATTCTTTAATCTCCAATTGATCCCCGTATATTTCTAATCTCATAAAAAACACGTTTTTCAACGTACAAAAATGGCAAGTTACTCACACAAACCAAACACTGTGTATAATTAATTCATTAAAACTGGCAACATCTAGGCCTGCCATTAAAAGTATTGATATCAAAATGACGCTAACTAAACAAACAAAATAGGCTATCTTGCCTCACCGAAATTAAAGAAGCTGTATTCTAAAGCAATGCTACCCAATGTTTTCACTTGGCCCTGTGTGTATAAGCATATAGTGCATGACCAGGCCAAACATATGTGTGGATGGGTTTGTAAGATTCAAGATTGATTGAATAGGCCTCAGTATGTCAAATTTGTATCGGTATGTATGCATTTAGCTGCCCATCAGCCTTTCTGTTGCGTGAATGATTGTATGTTTCTTGGTATAAATGTCTGTTCATAAATGTGAATGTTAGGCTACATGCTGTGAGGGAAATGTCCCCATTGCGATAATGAAGTATTGATTGTATGTATGTATGTATGTACGTACGTACAATATTTATTTTGCATGCTGTATTTATTGTAAGTAGCAAATATACAAGAACTTCCACATTTAGTGAAATGAACTTGACAATCAAGTATAAACATATGTTTTCTGGAGGAATATGCTTTCTGTGGGTGTTCACCAGCAGTTTTGTACATTAATTTAAATGTCTTGCATGAGACAATTTGAGGTATTTGAGACTTTGATGTGACACCAAGTTTGAATGACATTGAAGATCGTAAGATTAAAAAACACAGGGCCAAGTGACTTGAAACAATTTAGAAAACATTGGGTGGCATTGCTTTGGATTACAGTTTCTTAATTTTGGTGAGGCAAGATAGTCTATGTACGAGCCTAAATTCAGTTTGTTGATAGACATAGTAAATGATCTGACTAATTAGCACAGAATAATTTAAGTTTGTATGTAAAACTACAGTAATTTACATGATTGGTTGATTCAGAAGATATTTTTGATTGAGTATTTACAGTATTTACATATTGATGTATTTACACAGTTCATATTTACAATGATGCAGTAAGTTAATTTGATTTATTGTGTTTAAAATGTGTGTGGATAATTTAAAACGCATAAAGGCTCATTTACAATTACTTTTGTAACATTTGCAACATTTGGAGATGGGATATTGTGACCGTTGCATCCAAGTAGCTATTTGCATATTTAATTGTTTTTGCCGCCTGTTGCGTGAAAAAAGTTTTGCGGCAGTAATTTCCGGTTAGTCAAACCCAATTGGAGAGCGGAACCACACAGTCTTTTGACCTCTCTCTTTCATTTTGATAATTATCTCTTGTGAATTTAATTGGAATGGACAATCGATCTGTACATATGAAGAATCATTGTTTTGACAGTTTGTTTTATTAAACATTTTGAATTTTTGTACCGCATGGTCCTGTGGATATATCGTTGTGGATTTAAACAAGGGGAATTGAGAGCGTCAACCTATGGCTTCACTGAATGGAAACCTACAGTCTATATTGTTTATAGTACAGTAACTTGGCATCATTTTGATATCAATACTTTTAATGGCTGGCCTAGATTTTGCCAGTTTGAATCAGTGAGTTATAGACAGTGCTTTGTGTGAGTAACTTGCCATTTTTGTACGTTGAGAACTTGTTTTTTATGAGAATTTCTTTTTGCAAAGTGTTTGTTATAAGAAAGTGAGAATAGTAATGCATATAAATGTAGACGATGAGAAGTATGCGTACACATGCATGCATGCAAACACGCATACAGCGTAATGATTTAATAGTAATGATTTAATGGGGTGTTGCGGACAGTTCATACATAGTGGGCCTAATTGTTTGTATGTGGGTAGATCGAGAACAGGGCGAGGTAAAATGAATGTAGTAGCCCGAGCGATGCCAGATTTTTGGGTCCGATGCCGATCCCAATTTTGGAGAGCCCTAGCCTACCGATTACCGATGTTTTGACCGATATTTTGTCAAAATGTGCAATATTTTCAAATCAATTTGAAAAATTTATATTTTATCAAAGTTTCTATATTTGCGAACATTTAACTTATAAGCAAACAGATAAATAAAAATAAACACACAAAGAACTTTTTGTATATATATATATTAACACCATCTTCAAGTGGTGTGAATTCAAAATAACTCCACACGTTGCTTTTTACTCCTTTCTTTTCCAGCCATCTATAAAAAAATTAACTGGAAAACTGATTTTTTAAAAATTTCCATGTATTTTTATGAATATTGTTGTTGTTGTTGTTATTAATTTGTTATTATTTTTTAGTATCTATTCTCAGTAAATGAATTATATTTTCTTATTTTATTCCTACTACATGATCTCAAAGAGTAAGACTTTATCTAGCGGAGCTAATGAGTGAATCAAGGGTAACGTTAGATGAAACTAAATTGACTGGACGAAATAAGTAACGTGAGGCTTGTCCATAAGAATTTGGTGGTGAAAAAAACTACAATGCGCTTTCGTGCAGGTTACCCGCGCGTTGGCTGATTCACTTCTCCAACAGCAATCCTTCTGTCATGTTATCACGACAAAGCTAGATAACATGGCTTAAAATGATCCACGGTAGAAGTGTTTTTTCGGCGTTTTTACTGTCTGGTTAGCTTGCTACGATGACGCGTGACTAGATGACACACTCGCTTGCAATAACGCGTTGCCTATTGACACAGCATCATATAGTAGCTAATATCATTATCTCAGATAAAAAACAAAAGTGTGATGCATTCAATGACCATTTTATTTTGGCTGGTTATTTATTTGAGAATACAGCAATGTCCTCTGGAAATGTAGATCCTAGGTTGCTTATGTGCTCACTGCCACTTCATAAAGGCTTGTTAGCCAGCTAGCTTGCTAAAACCAAATATGTTAGCTAGCTCGCTCGCTTGATAATGAGGATTGATAAACATAGTGGTCGTATAAACGCATTTAATTAAAAACTTTCACTAAATATAGCCTACATACATTTATTGCGGCAATCGAATCTGTGCAGACAAGTCTTGCAGTGGAGAATAATGGATGAGGCACGAGTGACAAACGTCTTATTACAGAAGTAGCGCGTCAGCTGCTGCAGTTCACACTTGTATTAGAGCTCCCTCTACTGGATAATTCTAGTAAATAGCAATTACAACGTTCGAACAGACAAGTACAGATAAATAATCAATGTTTTTTTTGTTTTTTTATTATTTAAATCGGACACATCGCTGCATACTGCATCCGATTTTCAAAGTCAAATAATGGCCGTATTCGGACTAAACCATATATCGTCGGGCTCTATAGTATGTGGCGTTGCTGATAAGAACGTTTTCTACACTGCCAATTGAATAATGAAGTAGTAGAATGCACAGTGGGCATGTGTAACTTTTAAGAAAATCATACATTACGTCAGAAATGCATTGGCTGCGAGTGTCTATTGTAAACAATGCATGAGATTCTGATATTTGGATAAGTGCAAAAGCAATATACAATTATTAGTTAGCAATATAGGCTAAGTGTAAGAAAATGTTAGTTTAAGATATGAAAGGATCTGCCTGAGGGCAAGGCGGGATTCGATCCTCCAACCTTGCACTTCGCAGTCAATTACATTGGCAGTGCGCCTGTCAAGTAGCTGTCTAAAAGTGTGAATTTTTTTTGATGAAATGCGTTCGTGGTTTTAGTGCAAAGCCCCTAGTGGCCGGCACGCCAGCATGCCGAGATTACTGAACTTTGACATTCGGTGCTACTACAACCAAAGTATGAGTTAAAAACAGAAACGCGTTGTTTTAGTTTCATTAGTAGACGATACACCACAACTATGCCAAATACGTTTGTTGCGAGTTTCGCAGCGCCACCATTGTCACTCTGGTCATTCATTTTACACACACCCCCTCCCTGCTGTCTCACCTACTACACCCCCCACCCATGACACAATGGACAATATTGTCTATCTGGGCATTCATAAAGATATTCTTTCACCACTCAAAAATCGTATTCCGTCATAGCAACAAGATAAACCCGACAATAGCTCGAAGATATGCCAATACAGCAGTGAAAACACTGCTCACTGAATAACAAAGTAAATGAGACAGTTTTAAAAAATGGTACCATGACATTCTAAAATCAATATCTGGGACTAAATATTGAATAAATATACAACCTTACCATTGGTTTTACGTGTAGAGATGTCCCTTTTGAGACTGAGTGGTCATATATTGTCTTGGACAATCCGTTTGTGAAATATACGCACATTTGTGATGCTTGGGTATCTTCCAAAATAGCTGTGCGTAACACCACACGTGTTGTTTATGGCGTTGTCACCCTTTTTAGTACAGTCTGGCTTGACCGACAGTTCATTTATTCAGTAGGTGAGCGTATAAGCTTTCTAATGATGTATAACATGTCTAATTTCGCTTTTGGAATAGCGTTTTATAGGTCAGCGTAACTGAAAAATTTCTTATCGCATTCACTTACACATTCACTCTGTGGTAACAGTAAAAGACGCTGCACCTAATGAAACGATTTTTCGTAATTTCTTGGAAAATACTGTTATTATTGAGGACTTCTGGGTATAGCGAAGCCATATGTTAGCTGATAGACCTAGCTGACATCGTTTTCTGGTGTAAGACAGAAGCGGATATAACTTTATCATTGATCTACTGTCTCTTGAAAACAGATATGATTTCATTATTGCTATGTATTACTGGTCAAAGTATTTTGGTTATATACATTATTTTTGAAATTGAGTGTCTTTAACCTCTTAGCGCACAACCCCTAGTGGTGGGAACGCCGGCGTGCCTAGATTACTAAACTCAAACATTCGGTGCTACTGCAACCAAAGTGTGAGATGAAAACAGAAACGCGTTGTTTCAGTTTCATTAGTAGACGATACACGACAACTATGCCGAAAACGGAGTTTCGCAGCCCCACAATTGTCGCTCATAGCAAAAAGATAAACCCGACAATAGCCCTAAGATATGCCTATACAGCAGTGAAAACGCTGCTCACTGAATAACGAAATAAACGAGAAAAAGTTTTTTAAAATGATACCATGTCATTCTACAGTCAATATCTGGGACTAAATATTGAATGAATATAAATCCTTATTGTTGGTTTTACATGTAGAGATGTCCCTTTTGAAACTGCGTGGTCATATATTGTCTTGGACAATCCGTTTGGGAAATATACGCGCATCTGTGACGCCTGGGTATCTTCCAAAATAGCTGTGCGTAATACCACACCTGTTGTTTACGGCGTCGTCGCCCTTTTTAATACAGTCTGGCTTGATTGATAATTCATTTATTCAGTAGGCGAGAGTATAAGCTTTCTAACGATGTATAACATGTCTAATTCTGCTTTTGGAATAGCGTTTTATAGGTCAGCATAACAGAAAATATTCTTAGCATCGCATTCACTTACGCATTCACTCTGCTAGCAGACAAATACGCTGCATCTAACAAAATGTGTTCAAGGATATTTCGTAATTTCTTGGAAAATATTATTATTATTGAGGACTTCTGAACATAGCTAAGCCATATGTTTGCTGATAGACCTAGCTGACATCGTTTTCTGGAGCAAAACAGAAGCGAATAGAACAATATCATTGATACTGTCTCTGTCTCCATCTACTGAACATAGAGGAGATTTCATCATTGCTATGTAGGTATTACCGCTCAAAATATTTAGGTTATATACGTTATTTTTGAAGTTGAGTATCTTTAAATAGGTTAGTGGTGTTATATAATGTGAATATTTCACACTGTAATGTAAGCGTTAGATGGAAGTGTAATAGTTTTTGTGAAGCGTGCAACAGTGATGACGTCAGAGTTGCAACATTGCCAAAACATGGTGGACGGTTGAAAATTGTTTTCATGTTGTCTCATCCCTATACAAGAAAACATACGAGAGTACAGAGTATAGAAATACACACGAGTTAATTATTACACATTTAGGTACTGTACCGCATTGTGACAATATTTTTGCATTATTTTTTAAATCTGATAGCAATGTTTCATCTTAAACCCTCATAAGGGGCTCATTTATATGCTTTATAATGGACAAAAAACATTTTATTCAATTTTGGAGAGATTTTGTATATGTTTCTGGACACCTAGCTATTTTAGACCACTGTACTGACTGAAAGCTTGTAATTCCCATTTGAAAATTATGCAACAGTGATTTTCTTGAGTCAAAACAGTTGATTTGTAGTGAAATACGTGAATATGTTGTGATTTACAGCAATGCATAATTTAGACATTTTGGATAGATTTGGAGACACTGGGTACACTGCTTAGTTTTTGCTTCATACATCTATAGTAGTTCTACATATCCACCCTTAGATTTTATGAACTTGTGGTCAAGAAGTTTTTGACCCAGGACATGTATAGTTTAACCTGCTGTGCAATCTCTCAGTATTTCATTGCAAACTAAAAAAACAAATTCATTTTATATTTTTTGCCTAAACAATTGCATTTGTAGCACTTTATTTCTTCCAAAATTATGAATATAAAGCTAGTATTGGAAATGGTACAAATGTCCTGCTTCATTTAAGCCATTTTTCAAGTCTCTGTGGTGTTCACATCTGGAGTTATAAAGCTTTAAATAGGGTACCCCCTAAATGGGCAAGGATTGGCCAGATTTGACATGTGCGCTAAGGGGTTAAAGAAGAAGACAGGTCAGTAAGCACAGCTGAGCTCCGGTTGTATTTATATGGGCTGGCAATATTGTAGGCGGTTAACTGAACATGTAGATGATATGTTATTATGCAGTCTATACGTTCGGTGAACGGCAGGTAGATGTGGTACTAAAGCAATAGTTGAGAAATAATAGACAATTATCAGTGAGCAAATAAGCATGTATCAAAAATAAAAAAAATCTAATTTTATTTATATAGCGTATTTTACAACAGTTGTCACAATACGCTTTACAGACAACCCTAGCCTAAACCCCCACAGGAGCAAGCCTAAGGCAACAGTGGCAAGGAAATACTCCCTGTGGCAGATGGGGAGAAACCTTGGAAGGAACCAGGCTCAAGGGGGAAACCCATCCTCCTCTGGTCGGCTCCGGGTGCCGACTGGTGACCAGCATGTCAGCCAGTTTATGCACAAGATATGATATGTGATGTGGCTCAGATGATGGGTGGGGCCGGGTGGCGGTGATGGGGAACAGCAGGTGGCGGCAGATGTGGGCAGGGTGGAGGCAATGACGAAGGAGGGACTGGACCGCAGAGGTGGGGGAGACCAGACGACTCTCGAAGTACTCTCGAGGGTTGGGGCAAGAGCCCCGCCGGCAGCGTGGGGAAGAGGGTGGAAACGGCAATTAGGGAATTTGCAATATAGCAGACAGTGAGTAAAGTGCCAGTGGTATGTATTAGAGGGACCCCGCCAGGAGTAGAATATGGCTGCATATCTACGAGGACAGGGATGGAGAGCCCATGCAGTCATGAGGGGTAGACAACCATACCCGCCTATCAAGAGCCAGTCCATGTAAAGTCGGGTCACAGCTGATTGACAGGTGACAGTAAGGAAAGGATTGCCACCTACAAAGCTCTATGACTACAGGCTTCTCGCACCCTGTCTCCAGACTACAACTGATTGTAAGCCTGAGCATAGAGGTGCGATTTTAATATAGATTTAGATTTAAATATTGAGACTGATATTGTATAGACGCTTTCAACGGTAACAACATAAACAAACGTTAGTGCGCATGTGCGTTGTTCTGGCCCTAACTTAACTTCCGGCAGACTTCTGCAAACAATCAATAACAGAGTCCCTATAGACTATTTCTGATAACAAGCAAAATAAATAAGTAAATTAGCTAGCTAGTTAAAACTATGTCTAGCCAGTATTATTTGGGGTTACGAGTCGAAGAAAAGAACCATTACTTGGCCAAACTCAAATGCGATTGTTACACTACAACAAGTGACAGAAACAGATAACTGTTGACAGTATTGCACCTTGCTGAGCATCATACATTCCTTGCATAATCCATAACTGTTCTGGGTTACATGCACATTCCTGTGTAAAAAGTGCACTCTTTCTATGATATTGCTTAAAAATGATGATTAGAGACACAAACTGGGGCTAGTGGCCAGCATGTGTAGCCAATGCAATTACTGTAGGTTATTTATTTGTATAGCATGCATTGATGGAAAAACATTGTGGCTCTTAATAGTTTGCATCATCTTGCTTGGTTACCACAACAAAAAATGATCAGGCAATGTAACGCTGTCAAGTCACTGGAAACAGGTATCATAACGTTAGTTTAAAATATAGCTAAAGCATATCAACTACTAGCATTGATCTAACGTTACTGTGCATAATTTATAAAATGTTAGCTACGTTTAGCTAGCTAGCTACAATCAATTTAGTTAGCTAATTCATAACTATTGCAGGCTTCTTACTTCTTACCTGTACCTAGTTATGTAGGGAAAAATGTCCTTGTTAACCTCCTGTGGTAATTTTTTCAGTACTTTTGTGATTTTTTTTTTTTTGTGCCAGCAAATATATCAGAGGCGGTCCAGCGCTAGCTTTTGGTTGCTAAGGGGACGTGTAACGACCACCCCATATAAATGAATGGAACTTGACATATATTTGATAGTATCCTGTCATGCGTATTGGAGGTTAATATGAGAGAGGGTCTCTATCAGCAAGTCTAGGAATCCGTACATATTCACTGTTGTAACCCAAGTCGCAGGACGCAAAATAGCCGTTAGGAAAGCAGTTTGAAGTTATGAAGCAACGTCTGCGCCATTGACTTTAATGGGTCGCGATGAGATAATTACGAGCGTGTTGCTTGTCTTAGGTTGATATAGTAAATAAGGCTGTATTAGTATTACTAAATGTGTATGTATGAAGTTGATTTTTTTTAAATACTGTTTATTATGTGTATTTTTACAGGACTTAGATTTTAATAGGTAACAATGTCCAGTTATTTCTCAAAAATACGAAGTAACAACGGGCAAGCACCAGCTATAATAATCGCAGGGATTCAAGCAATAAGTTTCACAATTCTCTAGTGGGGTTAAATTATGTATTTTTACAAATTTTCGAAATGTTGTTTGTTCCTGAGGTCAGGTTGCACCCCACAGCACAACAAAGTGAGCCCAACATCAGTCTGCTCATCAGTTTAACTTTCACTCCGTTTGTATTGTATTGTGTCATATTAGCCAGCAAACACAAACCCAATAATGAACAAACACAGAGCGGAAGTTAACTTAGGGCCAAGCGCATAACCTTGGCAACGCGCGTGCGTCCGATGAAAGCGTCGATAAGAAATTTGCTTCAGGTGGGATTTGGACCTGTGACTCAACGATCTGTTGCCCGTGACGTTACAACTGAGCCACAAACTGACTAGCTGTAGAGACTCGCAATTTTCTTGGGTAAAAAGATATATTTTGCGTGTGTATGTGACATTTTGATTGGATGGTGTTGGGGAAGAATTAGCTGGTGTACGTAAAATGACCAATGCGGAGGCATATTCTTTGTGGGCTAGGAGCATTTCTGGCAAGAAAAAGGAGGAGGAGAAAATGCGAAATCCCCTTAGTTTGGGGCTTTATTATGTGGACATGTGAAGTTGTTTATGAATTCTGTCTGTTGCAATGGGGTCAGAATGTACAGATATTCATGTTTTTAAGGGCTGTGAGTCTGTGGCTGTTGCGATTATTTCTGTGGGGAAAACCTGAAAAGTGCCAAACTCTCGGTGCTGTATAGGTATGGGGCATACCCTGCCAAGGCATAACTGGCTAGATGGCATACCTGCCATCCCAATTTCTGCCTTGTCCTGAATTTATTCAAAAGACCTACAACACTGAAGAGGGAGTGAGGCAAGTGGGCTGGTTTTTCATGTTTGTCCAGTTTTAAATAGTAGTTTAGTCTCAACCTGTATCGTTTAATAAAATACTTGGACAGGATACAGTTGGAAAGACTGTCATCTGAATCTGCACGTGTTACGTATTTCTTAACTATTCCTAACTATTTGTTAGCATGTGGTAACATGCTGTGTTATTCAAAGATGTTTTAAGAGTAGTATAGTATCTCCCCCCCCCCCCCCCCCCACCAAAAAAAAAAACATAATTGAAGATTAAAAAATTGTTTGGGTTGAGAGTAAATATTTTTTTAAGAAACAACAATTCAATGGCTGTATATTGAGTAAGTATTAGTGTTAGAATTCTGGGAAAAAAAGAGATACAATTACTTTACATGTGAACACAATATCAATAACATAACATAAGTGACAGTTATTTAACTGATACTTTCCTCGCTGCAAATTGAAATCTCTGCAGCAAGTCATTTTATCACGAGAAAGTACTGTAGGCATTTGTTAGGGAAATTATTCAAATATTTGACCTTGTGGCCTGTTTAAATTAATTTAATTATACTTCCCTGTGTAATGCTGTTCTCTACTTTATGGCTTATCCAAAGAACAAAATATTTGTTTGTATTGATAGCAGTAAAACCCTTAAAGCCCAAAGGCTGTGAAATTAGACGCTGGTGTCTAACCATTACATTGTCATAAATAATTGCTTTAATTGGTCATTGATTCAAGGTGCTGTGCTATAACCCATATACTGTTGTAAAACTTAGACTCTTAGCACTTTGATGCAAAAAACCCAAGCGGAATCGATGTAGGTCCCCCTCGTGTCGCCAAAACAGCTCTGACCCGTTGAGAGTTTTTAAAATCACGTGGAAATAATTCACCCTCTAACAGTATCTTAGTTTTTTTTATAGCCCTGTAGCAACTAATAGTGTAATAAACTACCAATAGTGTAATAACTCCCAATAATGTAATCCATTAAAAAAATTTTATGGAATAAAAACCAATAATGTAATATGTAGTAGTAGTAGTAGTAGTGTACTTTATTGATCCCGGGGGGGAATTTGCACTGTTGCAGCATCAAAGACAACAAAGTAACACAATCAGATACAAATTTACAGTAGATACAATATATCAGATACAAATATACAGTAGATACAAATATATACAGAAATCCAAATATACCAGAGGACACCTTCAGAGGTGGAGTCCATGCCTCAACGGGTCAGAGCTGTTTTGGCAGCACGAGGGGGACCTACACAATATTAGTTAGGTGGTTTTAATGTTGTGGCTGATCGGTGTACATTTGGCTGTATTAAATTTCATTTGCCAAGTTTCCGTCCACTTCTGGATTTTATTTAAATATTTTTGGATTACTTTAGTAGCTTCCAAACTATTAGCTGGGCCACCCAGTTTTGTATCATCGGCAAATTTGACTAATGTACTTTCTATGTCCCTGTCAAGGTCATTGATATAAATGAGGAAGAACAGTGGTCCTAGTACTGATCCTTGTGGGACTCCACTTCTAACTGTTCCCTGCTCAGATAATATCCCTCCTACTACTCTTTGTGTTCTACCCTTCAGTCATGTGGTACCTTATCAAATGCTTTTTGGAAATCTAAGTAGATAATATAATACGCCTTGTTACAATCAAAAGATTTGGTAGCTTCTTCAAAGAATACCAGAAGGTTTGAGACATGACCTTTCCTTATGAAAACCCTGCTGGCTATTTCTTGTGATGTTGCTATTTTCAAGAAATACCTGCCAGTGGTTTAAAAATGATCTCTGCTAACTCTTACTCTTGATCTCTGTACTCTTGGGTATATGCCATCAGGACCTGCTGCCTTGTTTGTCTTTAGTTTATGTAATTCATCCATTACTTCTTTGTCCTCTATTTCAATATCTGATAAGACATTCAGAGTACTGAATATGCCTTCCAGTCTATCGGTAACCTTTTCTCTAGTAAAACTCTCGACAAAATAACTCAAGCATACGCTGGCCCAGTGCAGCAGTACCCCTCCAGTTTAGGTGCAGCCCGTCACGCTTGTACAGGTCACCTCTGTCCCTGAAGTAGTCCCAGTGGCCCATAAACCTGTACCCATCTTTCCTACACCAGATTTGTAGCCATGTGTTAAACCTCCAAATAAAATTTTGCTTTCATCTACTTGCACATGGTACTGGTAGTATTCCAGAAAAAACTACCGTGGAGGTTCTGCTCCCAGTCTTTTCTCCTAGCTCCACAAATTTGTCCTGCAGAACCTCAAACCTACCGTTACCTATGTCATTGGTTCCTACATGAACCATGACTACTGGATCCCTCCTCGCTTTGGCCAGGAGCTTGTCTGCACGCTCCAGGAGGTCTCCTACCTGGGCACAAGGCAGGCAACATACCGTACGAGACTCCTTTTCATGCAAACAGACTATGCTGTCTACCCCTCTAATAATTGAATCCCCCACTATCACTAACTCTCTTTTCTGAGAGGATGTGGCCACCTTGATACCCACTTGAAAGCACAATACAATCCTGTAACAAACTTTTTCAAACACCGCTCACTCCTTCCACCACAAACAGGAAGTGCGTGTCAGACACAAGCAATCGAGCCGGAGGGCAGCAATCTCAGGCAAGCTTGAGAATGTGTCCCTTCTAATACAGTGGTTCTCAACCTTTTTGGGCAACTGTACCCCTTGGAAAAACAATTCCCACCCGAAGTACCCCCTTATCCACCCGGACAAAAAAGGGAAATATTTCTATTAAAAGTCTTTTCCATGACAAATAAGAGCATTAATTAAACCAGTTTACACACATTGTCAGCATAAATATTGACCAAATGTTAGCTCATTCTGCTCAATAATAACTGTTATACTACTTACAATTCAGTGAGAAACTTGGGCCTGTCTTCCACTGATGAGCTGTGTTATCCGGGGGGGAGTGTGGCCACAGCAGTGATCAAACTTTTCCCCAAGAAGAGTTTGTTCCTTTGTTTTGTCTTAATCGGAGTCATTGCTGAGAATGACACTTCACCGACATCAGTAGATCCAAAAGGTAGTAAATGATCCAAAGCACGTTTTCCCAAGTCTGGGTACTCCTTTTGAAGTGAGCACCAAAACTGTGAGAGAGTTATGCTTTCAAACCTCATCTGCAGGCCACGGTCTGAGGAAATGTCCAAAAGCTTTTCCTGAATGTTTGCAGGCAGTTTATCTCTGCTGGCCTCTGGCAAGAGGAAAGGGTTTCTCACCCAGTCCAGTCCAGCAGATCTCTCCTCAATGTCTGGGAAATGTGACTGGAACTCATGCACAATCTTATCCAAATGTCCCTCTAGAATTGGCTTGATATGAACTCTCTCATTGTCCTCAGTGCTAAGGTAAGCATGAAGCTGAGGAAAGCAACTGAAATCCCCACCTGTACATGCCCTTTTCCAGATTTCTGTTTTCTTCATAAAAGCATTGACTTTGTCCAGCAGATGGAGAACGTTTGAGTCCTTGCCTTGTAGAGTCAGATTCAGATCATTCAATTTACTGAACACATCAGGAAGGTAGGCAAGTTGTGCTAGCCATTTGGTATCTTCAAACATTGTGGCGAATGGAGATTTGTACTCTGTTAGAAAGGTGTGCACTTCAGCACGCAGCTCAAATAATCTTTTTAATATTCTGCCCCTGGACAGCCAGCGCACCTCTGTGCAGCAACAGTTGCTGGTGTTCAGACCCCATGTTTTCACAGAGCTGACAAAACAGTCAAGAATTCAGTGGCCTTGACTTTATGAAGTTTATGACTTTGCCAGCCTCATTTAAGACTTCATGTAACTCGGGGCTCATTCTTTTGGAGGCCAAAGCTTCCCTATGTATGATGCAGTGTGACCACTGTGCAGTTGGATTTTGTTTCTTTACGTGAGCCCCCTCACTCGACCGGTCATGGCAGCTGCTCCGTCTGTGCGGATGTTTGTGTAGAAATTCCAGCTAATTCCGCGATCTCAGAAAAAACTTTGACGTTGATGTCCTCTCCAGTAGTTTTCCCCGTTAAACTTTTGCAAAAAAGAACATGCTCGCAAATGTCGTTGATGTCCCTGTATCGCATGAACGCAACCAACTGCGCTTGCCCGCTTATATCCGTTGACTCGTCAAGTTGGAGGGCAAAGGAACTAGCCACTTTAAGCATGTCAACAATATCAGTTGCCATTTCATCAGATCCTTCGGGAAACAGTGTCGTTTGACAGTGGTACATTCTTAAGTGCGTCTGCTGATTTTTTATCGAGAATGGTCTCTGCCAGCACAACTGCTGCAGGTAATATTAGCTCCTCGGCAATGGAGTATGGCTTTTTAGACTTCGCCACTATTAAAGACACTGGATATGAGGCTTCGAGTGCTTTGGTTGATGTTGTCGATGCCTTTTGCATTGCCAACTGACATGATCGAAATTCTAAGAGTTTTTCTCTTAAAAAAGTGGGGTTGCTTACCAACATGCAATGTGTGTTTAGTGTTTAGATTCCGCTGCAGATGCGCGGGCTTCATGCTGTTATTAGCCAGCTTCTCTCCGCAAAAGAAACATTGCGGTTGCGGTGGATCGGCAGCTGTAGACATAAACCCAAACAGCACATATTCTTCGCGAAAATGTTGGGTTTTGACTGTTTGCTCGATCCTTTTTTTTTGGAGGTTCGGGAGGATTTTTGCTGCTGCTCGCACGTTTTAGCCAGTTGTCCATTTTGTCCAACTGCACAGCTAGGTAGCAGGTGAACTGATGTAGGCCTAGGCTACGCTGCTTGCGTGTGTGCCGATGTTCCTTCTTGCTCGCTACTGTAAATTGCATTGATGTAGTCTCATACTAATTACGGTTTTAACACAGTTTCTATCTTTTGAAAAGAAAAAAACTGTGTATTTTACCCTGCATAATGCAGTTGCTTTAAAATATATATATATATATATATACAAAAAAAATTAAATCAAAATGTTATTAATTTATCAAATCATCTCGCGTACCCCCTGCGACCTTCCCGCGTACCCCGAGGGGTACGTGTAACCCCGGTTGAGAACCACTGCTCTACTACATTCTCATGTAACACTATTATAATTAGTTAGGCAACACCATGGAGGGGAGGGGGGGGAACACTTAAGCGTTTTATAATTAAGTTTAGTCTTTTCCACCCCATTCATTTGGCCCTGAAAATAAAACATTTAAGCCTACTTTACCAGAGGTTGCGCTAATGCAGTATTCTGTATGTTTTACGCAGAAAAAGAGCCAAAATGCAGGATAAAATATATACTGCATTCTATACATGCACATATTCTGCTGTGTTTTTAAGATTATAAAGGGCGATGACCCAGACTTGAATCACAACTGCATAATTACTCTTGTTCCTTATAGATCATAGATACATTTATGGGACTCTCCCCTAAGAATGTTTCATCTTTTTATTTAGCAACACAATGTAGTCTCTGTGTCTCCCACCCTCAATACTTAATGACAGAGCTCACATGTTTTGTCAGAGCACTTAAGTCTCCTGGACTTTTCATAAAATAATCTCCAGTGGTCTCCTGTATGGAAAGTCCTTGGTTTGTGGCCCATTGATGCGCAACCGAATACATGCAGTCAGATGTTTCCCCTGCATCCTGTTCCTCAAGTCTGCCTTGAACTGAAATGTAAGAAGTGCAATTTGAACTTTTGGAGCGACAATGGGGATTCAATTTTTAAATTGGTTTTAAATCAGTGTAAATTCTTACTCTTTTCATTGTTGAAAAGTCCCCCTCACATTTTATAGATGAGATGGGTATTGTCAGGGCAATTGCTATCACCTGACTCAGGCAAGGATAGAGCTGTCCTCATTCTTACTCCTGGGAATCTAGCTTCTCCATGATGGAAAGTTGCTCTGAACTCTGAAACATACAGCACTTTTATATAACATTATCCAGCCCCCCTCCTGTATTTTCATGGTGGTAGTTACCATGGACAAGCAGGCTGCCTGTAGGAGGTCTACTGGACTGCTTGGTGAGGATGCTGAGCTTGCCCAAATTGCTTTGATCATCCTCACTGGCAGCTCCTGGTTTAAGCACACTGAAGGTCCCCAGAACCCCCAAGTGCTGAAAACCTCCTGTCCAGGCTGTCCTGGAGGCCATGAGAAAAATATTATATAGGATATATATAGGATACTTATCACTAGGGCTGCCCCCTAATAGTTGACCAAACCGTTAGTCGATGAGAAGAGTCTTAGTCGACCAAGTTTTCATTGGTCGGTTAGTCGCAGGAAATTTTTTTTTTTTTAAAAACCTCAAACTCCATTCGGGACCTGCGCCTTGTCGTTAAAAAATTGTTAGACTATGTCAAGCAGGAAATCATCCAAAGTGTGGGATCATTTCGAGCGTGTAAAGGACGACCCCAAGCAGGTGACATGCAAACTCTGCATGCAAAGATGTGTTTGTAACATAGGTGTTTTTACTCTCTGTCTCGTTGCTTTAGTTCAGTCCCTGGAGTCCGGTTTGCTGGCGGACGTCCACTCGCCATGTACCCTACAAAGCATGCGTGCGCTTAACGTGGTAGAATGAATTGAAAACGCTGTAATCTTCTGCACGGCTGTCTATTCCACAAATGACACAGAAGTTAGGGCTACGGCCATGTACTCTATTTATCTGACTCGATAGCCATGAAACTAATCATACACTGCCAACTCATTGCTGCCGTTAAATGTGTTGATGTTACATTTTTGTTTGTATTCTGACCTCAGAAAAAATGGAAAGTTTTCATTCCATGTTGAGGCTACTTTTCCGTAGCCCTGTTTATTTTTCCACTGATATTTCTCTTAAGTGTTTCATTTTGCTGTGTATTTAGGGGTCCAATCAGCGAAGCTGCTGGAACCCTATTGTATCTGTTAGGATTATTATTAGGGGTCCAAGCAGCGAAGCTGGTGGAACCCTATTGTATTTGTTAGGATTATTAGGGGTTCAAGCAGCGAAGCTGGTGGAACCCTATTGTATCTGTTAGGATTATTATTATTATTATTATTATTATTATTCGTTCTTATTTTTCTCCGCTAAAATGTCTGAGGCTCAGCAACCATAAGTTGTAGACCAACCAAATTTGGTAGGTGGGTTCCTATGGCCCCCCACTACTCAGTCACTACAAATCACCTATGTCGGCCAGATGGTGGCGCTATAACAAAGGGTAATACTTTAAAAGGCCATAACTCCCACACCGTAAGTCAGATCAACACAAAACTTCATCGACCAATGCGTCTGAATGTGCTCTACAACTTTTGGGACCACCTATGTCCGCCATAGTGTTTGCCGCTTGGATTCTATTAGTGGGTGTGAAGCTGTAGCTCAATCTATAGTTACGCTCTAGTAAACTTCTTTACAAGCGACATCCATGGCGACGCAAGTAATCCGACACCGTAGGGTCTAGTTTTTATCAGTGAGGGTAGGGTCTGAACGTCGGGGAAGCAATGGAAGACAGTGCCAGCCAGAGTGCATGCTAGGCTACCAAAAGTTTGTTAGTAAAAGCTTTTTGAGAGGATGAATAATTACTTTTCTTGAGCATGGATCCATTTGAAGACAGTATCGCGTGAGTTCGTTTAGTCTTTGAATTTGTCATTATGCTGAGAAATAGCTTAAACATTTTATTGATAGTATTTGAGTTTCTGTGCAAATGCGCGAAAACATGCTGGTATAATAAAACAATAGGCCTATTTCACAAGATGGCGACGAAAACCGGATGTAGGGATACTTTGTTCCCGGTTACTGTTGCTATGGACACAAGTCCATTTCTGACAGCGAAAAATTGAGCCTAAACAGCGACGTGTGTTCTCACAGTCTCTAATAGCTCTGTCAAAGTTCACTGTCCGATGTTATCCGCATTGCCAGTGAAAGTTAAGCGGTCTAAACTAGACAAGGGCTATAAAAGTTTAGAGAAGTTTATATTCGGTTATGAAGGTAAGTATAACGTTAGCTCTGGTTCGCCAGAGTTAGCCGATTAAAGAGATATTTCACTTCGACATAACAAATTATTTTCTGGAGGCGACTCCATTGTGTTTTTGTAGCGTGAAGCAACATTTGCTGTCCGTTAACAGCATCTCTGTTCCTCTCGGTTGTCCCGAAAATGAATGAATAGGGAGCCTGACAACTTTGAGGAAAAGCGATTCTGTTAACGTTGACGGTCAGCAGGGGAGGCAGAGCTATGTAAGTACAATGTGTTAGGCTCCACAAAATTACTTGTTATACCGAAGTGAAATATCTCTGAACTAAGTTTTGTACTACCGTTACTATTTTGTGACATGTTGTTTGTGCTGTAGTTGTTCTAATAAAGATTTATATTGCTTGTCAGATTGCCTGTGTAATGGTGTTCAGTTCACTACCGAGCTGTTTGTTTTCATCGCTGATGAAAACTACCCACACATTTTAAAATCAGCTGATATATCTTAAGTAGGCTTGTCGCGATGTCCGTCAATACATTTTGTAATTACAATTAACAACTAAAATAAACGTGCATCTGCAGTTTCAACATTGAATATCCAAATATGTGCTTGCTAACAAGCTAGCTGGCTAAAACGTAATTTGCTAATCATAACATAAAATATAGCTAGCTAACTGATTTTATGACATTCTTGAGTAACAAATACCACATGACTGAAAATGCGTTCGTTCTCAATGAACGATAAAAAACAAAGGAGTTGGTAGTGGACTCAGACTTTTGGACCCAAATGTATGTGAGGAGAAAAGTTTAATATTGAGTGTAATCTTATTGATTCACAAAGCAGTAGCTAACTAGCTAGCTATCGTAATGAGTTAGTTTATGTTAGTTTGCAACAGTCATGCTACCTAGCAAGTTTTCTTCTCATTTTGGAGCACATCTGTGGGAAAGCTGTGAAAGGACAAAAATTCTTCTTCGAATTGGTACACAGGGGAACGCAACAAAACTGGTTGCTCTTCGTCGCTGCCATTGTTTTGGTGGCTGTTAAGATAACCGGAAATGAGAGACCCCTACATCCGGTTTTCATACCCGGAAATGTGAAATAGGTCTATGACAGTAATAGATATGTAGTCCGCTTCGTTCCATTGCTACCATAACATAACACACTATATTGTGTCTACAGCTGCAGTTTCTCTCTGCAATTACTAACATTGAATATAAACAAAAGACGCAATTTATGCTGTACTCTGCCAATGTCTAAATAAATAATACGGTACTCTGAGCGTAGGAAGTAGGATGGCGAGTTGATATTTTTTGCTACTAAAAGTTTGTTAGTAAAAGCCTTGAGAGGATGAGTCATTACTTTTCTTTAGCATGGATCCATTTGAAGACAATAACGGGATAGTTTCTTTAGTCTTTAAATCCGTCATTATGCTGAGAGAAATCGTATTCTCAATTTAATCTCTACATTGACTGTAAGCTTAGGGTTGTAACTAGGTAGCTGTTTCGTGGGTGACTTAGTTAATGCACTCGTCTTAACTATTGCTTGTATTTTTGCATAGACTGCGTTGTTGCTGTTCTTGTTTGTGTTAGTGTTAATCAGTTTAACCTACAGGGTCCAAGTTGAACTATGCAGTTGTTCCCTGCACTTGGAACGGTACTTCTCTCTAGGGTTTTCAACACACTTGTTCCTGGTTATGGTTATA
The DNA here is from genome assembly GCF_018555375.3 of Anguilla rostrata. Lineage (NCBI taxonomy): Eukaryota > Metazoa > Chordata > Actinopteri > Anguilliformes > Anguillidae > Anguilla > Anguilla rostrata. The sequence goes on from NC_057938.1 coordinate 31,879,460, forward strand.
CACTTTGTTGTACGTCGCTCTGGATAAGAGCGTCTGCCAAATGCCTGTAATGTAATGCAATATTCCGTAGCAACAAGATAAACCCGACAATAGCCCTAAAATATGCCAATACGGCAGTGAAAACGCTGCTCACTGAATAACGAAATAAAGGAGACATTTAAAAAAGAAAATTATACCATGTAATTCTACAGTCAATATCTGGGACTAAACATTGAATAAATATACAACCTTAACGTTGGTTTTACGCGTGTAGTTGTCCCTTTTGAGGCTGAGTGGTCATATATTGTCTTGAACAATCCATTTGTGAAATATACGCGCATCTGTGATGCCTGGGTACCTTCAAGAATAGCTGTGCGTAATACCACACCTGTTGTCTACGGCGTTGTCGCCCTTTTTAGTACAGCCTGGCTTGATTGACAATTCATTTATTCAGTAGGTGAGAGTATAAGCTTTCTAACGATGTAGCTATAGCATAACGGAAAGTGTTCTTATCATCGCATTCACTTCCGCATCTGGGGTAGCATTAAAAGACGCTGCACCTAACGAAACGTTGTCAATGATTTTCATAATTTCTTGAGAATACTGTTATTATTGAGGACTTCGGGGCATAAATAAGCCATATCTTTGCTGATAGACCTATCTGACATCGTTTTCTGGAACAAAACAGAAGCAGATAGGACTTTGTCATTGATTTACTGTCTCTGTCTCTATACTACTGAACACAGATAAAATGTCATATTGCTATGTAAGTATTACTGCTCAAAATATTTTAGTTATATACGTTATTTTTGAAATTGAGTTTCTTTAAATAGGTATTTCACACTGTAATGTAAGCGTTAGTAGTGTAATATTTTTTGTGAAGCATGCAACAGTGATGACGTGAGAGTTGGAACATTGCCAAAATGTGGTGGACAGTTGCAAATTTTCATGTCTTCCTATCCCCATACAAGAAAACATACGAGAGTACAGAGTATAGAAATACATACAAGACTTAATTATTACACATTTAGGTACTGTACCACAATATTTTTGCATTATTTTTTAATCTGATTGCAATGTTCCATCTTAAACCTTCACAAGGGGCTCATTTATATGCTTTATAATGGACAAAATGCATTTTATTCAGTTTTGGAGAGATTTTGGATATGTTTTTGGACCCCTAGATATTTTATACCACTGTACTGACGGAAAGCTTGTAATTCCCACTTGGTCCCACTTAAAAATGATGCAACAGTGAGTTTCTTGAGTCAAAACAGTTGATTTGTAGTGAAATGTGAATATGTTGTGATTTTCAGCAATGCATAATTTAGACATTTTGGATAGATTTGGAGACGCTGGGTACACTGCTTAGTTTTTGCTTCATAAATGTGTGGTTCTACATATCCACCCTTAGATTTTTTGAACTTGTGGTCAAGAAGTTTTTCATCCAGCATATGTATAGTTTAACCTGCTGTGTATATGCAATCTCTCAGTATTTCATTGCAAACTAAAAAAGTGCAAATTCATTTTTGATTTTTTGTCGAGACAATTGCATTTGTGCCCATTTGTTTCCTCCAAAATTATGAATATAAACTAATCTGCATTAGTTTTGTAAATTGTACAAATGTCTTGCTTCATTTAAGCCATTTTTCATGTCTCAGTGGTGTTCACGTCTGGAGTTACAAAGCTTTAAATAGGGTACCCCCTAAATGGGCAAGGATTGGCAAGATTTGGCATGTGCGCTAAGGGGTTACAAAGAAACGAAAAAAATTTTTCGTAGTTTTTAACGCTGTTTTTTATTTATCATTTGTTTTATAAGTTATTGTGTTGGTGTTACAAGTTCATAAGTTATGTGATGTTATACTGTTGAAATAAATTAACAAAATGTTCAGTCTCCTTTCTGGTTGTTCCGACACATTGAGAATCATTTCTGGTTTTGCCGTTAGCATTGTCGTTAACAGGCGGCTCGCTTCGTGCGTGCGCTTGTAAAATTTATATTTTAAAGGCTCATTATTACGGTTTTGTATTTCTCTGTAATGTAGCACAGTGTTAACAATGTTACTTATAACATTCTTTCTCAGCCCTGGAACTCAAACCATTTTCTGATGCCCCAAAAAATATACATTTAAATAATTAAATTAATGTCATAAACGTTTGAGGACTAGTCAAATAATGGCTTGTACTAACGACTACTAGTCGACTAGGAAAATCTTTGGTCAAGGGCAGCCCTACGTATCACAATATCTTATAGGCCTTGTAAGAAACCATTCCATTATATTCTGTTCATCATAATTTACGTACAGGTCATCACAGCAGCTCTGTCAGTACCCAGACTAAACAGCTTCTGGGTTGAAATGTTCTTCACTGTCAGAACATTTTTTATGGCAGACACGAATGTCTCCCAGCCTTCCCATTTGGCACAGACACAAGATCAAGGAAGATGCTCCACAGCTGACTTTTCTGGTCCAAGTATCTGGAAAAATGCTCTAAGATTTAAGAAAGTGTTATGCAATATCAATACTTGTGATGGATATTGTTTTCCTAGTGTTATTATCATTGTCATCCAAGTTTAATAATACCTGACATGCAGGTCCAGTTGCCTCGAGCCCAATGGCCACACCTTGACGTTCTTAAGTAAAGGATCCTCCACCACCTTGGCTATAATCGCTAGCATGTCATCAATTGTGTAATGAGACTTGTAATTTCTGTTCTTATCAATCTTCAAGGGAATCAGAGAAAATATAAAAATATGTTAATTTATGGTAATATTTCTAAGCAATACTGTTAACATTAAAAATTGCACAATTGTATATTGCTACCCATTTACCTTGAGCTTCTCAAAGTAGTTGCACCCAAGCAACAGTAGTGGGTAGTTAGTGTGGTGGGCCTGTTTACATTTTGTAATGCGATACAGGCATTTAAGCCCACCAACAACCGCTTTGTGCTCCAGCACAATTACTCGGTCGAATGCAACCAACAGAGAGGAACCTATCTTTTTTTAATTTTTTTTTTTTTTGAACGATCCACTGGAATTTGTTTTATTTGCAAGACTGTACACATTTAGTAAAAGAATCCAAGGATTTTGCCTCCTGTCTGTTTCCGTCTGGCTTCTTCATGGTCCATGATGCCAGCTCAGGTGGTCAACACAATGTACCCGAACTGTTGAGAAGGCAAGAGGTTGTTCTGCCACTTCTCCAAATCCTTAAGCTGCAGGTCGAATCGGGGGCTGATGACACCACACTTTGTTCAGCCTGCCTGTGAGATTAACAACTTTTTTCCAGCTCTGTGATCGTCGATAATCTCGAACTCGCCAATGTAGCCGTGCTTCATCATGACGGTAAGGAAGCGTACAATGATTGTAGAGCACGGCCGGATCAGCACCTGGCGTTTCCCATGTTTCTCTGCATTGTTGATGCTTTTGAGCTTATCGGCGAGAACGTTCATGCAAACCATGATGCCAGTTCTGCAATATGGCGGAAAGAGCGAGAAGAACCTATCTGATGTAAATGTTGTTAGCAGATCTAATATCAGATCTAATATCACTTCCAAGTAAAAAAAAAAAAAAAACATACATTAATTTATGACTATTTACCTTTTGCCACCATGGCTTGAGCTTTTACACTCTGCTGGTAATGCTTGGTTGCCAAATGTCTGTTGATGAAATAAATATATCTGGTAACCATTCTCAATGAATGGTCGATTTGCCACTCCCCTTTTAGCAGCCTGATTTTGTTGCCAATAGAGCTGACAGAACATTCCTAACTGGAAGAGAAAAAGTGTCATTAACAGTTATATTTAAGAGTTCTATCTTTCTGTAGTGAAAAAAAACCAAAACAAGAAACTGCCTCTAAATAATAAGAGAGGGTAAAATGTATTTATATTTGAAAGGAGAGGAACGACTTGAATCTGGGGATTTCAAGCCACTTGGGGTCCCATCCTGACGTCTGGTGTTTGTCAGGCCTCTCTGCTTGCTCTTCTGTTGTTTCTCTCTCCTGTTCCCTTCCTTCTTCTCTTTCAGCTCATGCTCTCCTCTCAACACCCTCTCTTTCCTCTGCTCTCTCATTTATCCCTCCACTCGGCCTGAGTCACAGTACTCTTCTCTCCTCCTATCTCAGTCCCTGCCTCAGACTAAAAAAATGCATGCATAAATAACAGGAAGTTCATGGTTAAAGAGAAAATGATTAATTTTAAACCATGGAAGCACTTTTTGCATGAAAAGGATGTGGCAGGATGAACCATGAAACTTAAGACAATCTAATACAATGCGATACACAACAACTAAGAAAGAAAAGTGATTAATCAGACCACTCATAGGGTCCACCTTTAACTAGCTAAATTGAGTAAAATACTAAGTAGCTTCTACAAAGTGTGGGTTGATTAACTTTTGCATATATTTGCAGTCAAATGAGTAGCCTGAATAGTAGTAGAATAAATGCAAAAATATCCTTTTTTTGTTTCCAAAAGAGAATTGGACATCAGAGCCCTGCTAGCAGCAGAACCCTAGCTTGAAAGCCTAGGGAGCAGAATATTCCAGGCAAGCAGAGAGAGATGGTAACCAGTGCAGAGAATGTCAGGGCACTGAACTGACAATGTATCAACCTCGCTTGCAGTAGCTACTCTTGCTCATGAGCCCGTTGCACAATGATACAGCCTCCTGTGCATTGCAGTTAATAACCACATATTCCGTCAAGTTTTCATTTCAAAATCATTACGTTCTATTGTAACTAAAATAAGGAGTTGTAGCCTATGTGATAATCAAAAGTGAAATACATTTTTTTTCAAATGGTTTAATCGTGTGCACGGGGAGAAGAGATTAGCAATTCAATTTTCTTTGTCCCTTAGGTTTTGGAAAGAATATATATAAATATGTTTAATGAAATTGTTGTCTGGTTAGCTACTGTTGCTACTTACCCAGCAGTACATGAACAGTTCTGCCTATTGACAGTGCTGCTGAGGCTTCTCTCGTGTACACTGGGAACGATAACATTTTGCGCTTATATTTTCCTTATTATACGTTATAACATGAAGTTGTCTACATTTGTTTCTGTTGCATGCATTTTGTACTTCCGGGTTTGTTATCCAATTGGCCATTTCCATTTCCAGTTACTCTGTTTGGAAAAGCTGCCATTTGCCCCTTACCAGTGGAGACTAGCTCTTCAAACTCGTGCTTGGTGGTTTGTGTATAGACGGTTTCATCAGTGGCACGCGCGTTGCCAAGGTTATGCGCTTGGCCCTAAGTTAACTTCCGGTCTGTGTTTGTTTATTATTGGGTTTGTGTTTACTGGCTAATATGGCACCGATTACAAATGGAGTGAAAGTTAAACTGATGAACAGACTGATGTTGGGCTCAGGTTGTTGTGCTGTGGGGTGCAACCTGACCTCAGGAACAAACTATATTTCGAAAATTAGTAAAAATACATAATTTAACTTTGTAACCTCACTAGGAAATTGTGAAACGAATTGATGAATCCCTGCGATTATCACAGCTGGTGCTTGCCCGTTGTTCCTTCGTATTTTTGAGAAATAACTGGACATCGTTACCTATTAAAATGTAAGTCCTGTAAAAATACACATAAACTGTATTTTAAAAAATCAACTTCATACATACACATTTAGTAATACTAATACAGCCTTATTTACTATATCAACTTAAGACAATGAATTATGTCATCGCGACCCATTAAAGTCAATGGCGCAGACTTTTCTTCATAATTTCAAACTGCTTTCCTAACGGCTATTTTGCGTCCTGCGACTTAGGTTACAACAGTGAATATGTACGGATTCCTAGACGTGCTGATGAGAGACCACCCTTTCTCATATTAACCTCCAATATGCAAGACAGGATACTAGCAAATTTATGTCAAGTTCCATTCATTTATATGGGGTGGTCGATACACGTCCCCTTAGCAACCAAATGCTAGCGCTGGACCACGTCTGACTTATTTGCTGGCACACAAAAAAACGTGAAAGTACTGAAAAAATAACCACAGGAGGATAACAAGGATATTTTTCCTACATAACTAGGTACAGGTTGTTACCGATATTTCGCCTATTTCATATATAGTTGCGAATCAGTTTACGCTTTCCTGTCTGTCGAACGAAGGTGGTCGAATAGGTGCTCTCACTCTAGCACTTTGTTTCAGGTAACAAACTCATAATAAGCGATAACTAAGCTGACCAGTAACACGCCTGAAATAGTTATGAATTAGCTAACTAAATTGATTGTAGCTTAATTAATTCATTCTAGTTAGCTAGCCAACTAGCTAGCTAGCTAAACGTAGCTAACATTTTATAAATTATGCACAGTAACGTTAGCTCAATGCTAGTAGTTCATACGCTTTAGCTACGTTTTTTTACTAACGTTATGATACCTGTTTCCAATGACTTGACAGCGTTACATTGCCTGATCATTTTTGTTGTGGTAACCTAGCAAGATGACCCAAAATATAAGACCCACGATGTTTTCCCATCAATACATGCTATACAAATAAATAACCTACAGTAATTGCATTGGCTACACATGCTGCCCACTAGCCCCAGTTTGTGCTTCTAATCATCGTTTTTAAGCAATATCATAGAAAGAGTGCACTTTTTATACAGGAATGAATGTGCATGTAACCCAGAACAGTTATGGATTATGTAAGGAATGTATGATGCTCAGCAAGGTGCAATACTGTGAACAGTTATCTGTCACTTGATTTTCTGGTAATGTAACATTAGTTTGGCCAAGTAACGGTTCTTTTCTTCGACTGGTAACCCCAAATAATACGGGCTAGACATAGTTTTAACTAGCTAGCTAACGTAATTTACTTGTTATTTACTTTGCTTGTTATCAGAAATAGTCTAGAGGGACTCTGTTGTTCTTGATTGTTTGCGGAAGTCTGCCGGAAGTCAAGTTAGGGCCAGAACAACGCACATGCGCAGTAACGTTTGTTTATGTTGTTACCGTTGAAACCGTCTATATTGATTGCTTCCTTTGATTGATTTTGATTCCTGTCTTGCCCTTCTGGTTGGTTTGCTGTCCAGATTTGGAGTTTGCCCACTGGCTCATTCTCTTCTGTTGGTTTGCAACATGATTTTGTGTGTTTGACACTCATTGTATTCTACTCCAATTTGGCATAGCCCCTCTGCTTTTTTGCTGATTGGTTTTGGTGTTTGACCATTTGCTCGACCGTCTTGCTCTGCTCGCTGTGTGGCGACTTCGGTTAGTTAGTGTCAGCCCTTCCATCGGGACACAACTGTTATTTTTCCTATATTATTTTTGAAGGTTCTCTGTGTGGAGTTTTAACACACGTTGGCGGTACACTGTTTGGACTTCTGGTGTCAGACTACTGACTTGTTGTCTGAAGTTCAATATTCAAAGCCATGCACAGTGCCTTTCGAAGACTAACCAGTTTTCGGTTTGCCGTTTTATTTCCTTTACCCATTTCTCATTAATTTCCCTTAACTTACTTTCTGTTGCGATCTGACCCTAGACCAGATCATAACAACAGTATACCTCAAAATAGCCACCTTTGGCTTTAAGTACATTTAAACAAGTTAGTAGAAGTCTGTCCAATTTTGTAAAGTGGGAAGTGGAGTGTTTGGTGGGAGGTGGAGGGATAGTTAATCTGAGTGAAATCTTATTGGCCTTGTGCTTTTTAAAATGACAAGTAGCCTAATGCCATTGCCTATCCCTGTTGTGCTAGTAAGATAGGCACTGAAACTGCAAGAAATATGGCAAAGAACAAGGAGTTAGGCTAGATGTGCAGGGCCAAAGTAAATATATTGTGGCAAGAGGGATATTCCCACCAAGTAATCGCAGAGAAGCTTAAGATTTCCAGGTTCAGTATTCAGTACACACTCTGAAGGGTCCAGCAGATGGCCAGTAATGTTAACAGGAAAAGACCAGGAAGATCAAGAGGAAGAAGACAAATATCTTTTTTTGTCCAGCAAAAGAAGCCATTGTAAAACTATACCAACACTACAGGAAGAACTCAATGGGCCTCATTCGCAAAACTTTTCTTAAATGGTTCTTACTTTTGTTCTTAATGTGCAGACCTTTGTTTTTGTGCATATCCCAGGTGTATGAGATGATGAATGCTGGCTGTTTGTAAATTTTATGCGCAATCCTGTTAATGTGATTTGGTTAAGGAAACAGCCATGAACAAATACTGATAAACAAATTATGAATTGCCAAACGTTCTTACATGCAGTTTACGATCAAATGTGATCGTACACACGTTTTGTGAATGAGGCCCATTGGAACTAGAGAGAAACCAGTTTTTCTAACTACAGTGAAATAGTGGCTATTTATCTGCTGGTCTAAAACGATGTGTATCTGTGGAAAAAGCTCTTGCTACATGCTGTTAACAGGAAGAAAAGACTCCTGTGGGCCAAGCACCATCAATGCTAGAAGAAGAAAGATTGGGAAAAGGTAGATACACATCCTTTTAGACCAGCAGATTGTAGTTTCTGTTTCACTGCAATCAGGGAAATTGGTTTCTTTCTAGTTGTATGAAGTCCTTCATGTAGTTCTGGTGCACTGTTGCGATAGTTTCTTTTGTTAGACATTGCAAGATATTTGTCTTCTCCATTTGATGTTATCTTTCTTCTTGCTGGTCTTCTCCTGTTAACATTACTGCCTTTCAGTTGGACCCTTCAGATTGTGTGCTGAACACTGCACCTTGAAATCTTAAACATCTGTTGCAATTTATCGCAGGGAATAATTTTGCCACAATTTGTTTACTTGGCTACGCACATCTAAGCCTATCTCCTCCTCCTTAGTACCTATTTCTCCCATGGCGCGCAGGAACTGGCGCCATGGGCTATGCATGGCAAGTTGTGGTCACTCACTCACGGACGACCTTTAAGGGATGTTATGTGGGATGCATGCGCAGGTTGTGCTTCGTTTAGTAGGACGCATGCGCAGGTGGCGCCAGCTAAAATGTGTCTGTGGAAGTGAGTTACGCCGTGGGTCTGGAGGGTTCCGTGCTTGTTTTAATAGTCTTTCCTTACACTACAGGCCAATGGTAATTGGCTACCTCAGGTTTGAAAAAATTTTAGGTAGATATGATTTCAGTCAGTTTATATATGCCTCCACCTCCCTTCCAGCCCTCTACCTTCCACTTAGAAAAATGATTTGATAGACTTCCAATAATTTGTTCAATTGTGATTAATGCCAAAGGTGGTCATTTTGAGTAAATTTGTGTCTGAGATTATTTTTAAGTAAAATTGTATTGTAGGTAGAAAAATTGAAAACATTTTTTAATTTTTTTTGTACCTTTGTTTGTTCGATAAATACTTTATAAATTAACAGAATTCTACTCTTTAAAAAACCACAGGTGGCCTAATATGTTTGGCCTGTACTATAAATGGATAACGAACTACACACGGCCATATACACAATAGTGAAAAAGCACCCGTCCATGGGTAATATGACGTTATTATGCAGCCCAATTAAGTCTGGTATGCTGGTATCCAGGTTACTCTGCTAGATGGAAAGATAATGAGTGTGCAATGACAGAAGGCACACTCATTATCTTATATTACTAGCATTGATTTCAGACAGAGAATTAACCAAACACTTCCTAGGTGAAGAAAACCCATTCATTAAATTACCACTGAAAATGGGACAAGAAACAACAAATACATTTTTTTTGTACCTTTGTTTGTTCGATAAATACTTTATAAATTAACAGAATTCTACTCTTTAAAAAACCACAGGTGGCCTAATATGTTTGGCCTGTACTATAAATAGATAACGAACTACACACGGCCATATACAAAATAGTGAAAAAGCACCCGTCCATGGGTAATATGACGCTATTATGCAGCCCAATTAAGTCTGGTATGCTGGTATCCAGGTTACTCTGCTAGATGGAAAGATAATGAGTGTGCAATGACAGAAGGCACACTCATTATCTTATATTACTAGCATTGATTTCAGACAGAGAATTAACCAAACACTTCCTAGGTGAAGAAAACCCATTCATTAAATTACCACTGAAAATGGGACAAGAAACAACAAATATGGAAATTGAAACAAAGAGCAAAGCTACTAAGATGGTGTGCTTTTGATAGTGATTTTACCCCTTGTATAATGGACAATAGATTGGCAGGAAAGGTCTTTACACTTTCTGACTTTTATACACAATGGGGCTCAAGAGTTTTTAGAATTTTTGTAAATACTGCACCTCTATCTACAAAAATGCTTGGCTGTATATAATATGTTGCTGTTAAGATATTCAGTGCTTTTTATCCTGCATCTCCTCCAATCCCATGAAGCAAGCGGTCTATGACAAGGAACATGTGGCATGTCTTGAAACCAAAGAAAAGGGCAAACACTTTCAGCTTTCCAGTCAACTCCTTCGGATATAGCACTGGAAACCAGAATACATTCCTGGAACAGAACCTCTGACGGACTCAATTAAGGCTGTAACTCTGGGCATACTCTGGGTATAACTTAGCAACAGACTGAATGATTAATGTGTTTGTTGGTATACAGTAAATGTTCTGTGTTTTACCATTTTACTTTGGTTAGCCCCTAGCCATCCACTGTGCTACATTACTTTTAGTATACTTCACACATAGAAAGGATCTTGCATGTGATCAAACAATCGACATCCCTTGGCTATCATTACACACCATAATGAAATTTCTGGGACATACCATTCACTAGCAATCTGACTGAAAGTGAAATGTTACATTGACCCATGTGGGTGGGGAAAAAACTGACTTGGCGGGGTACACCTAACAGTCTCAATAGCTTTAAAGGTTCACACGAAGTAAGATAATTCAATACGATTTGGTATAATGTGATACAGTCTTTAATCTATTTTTTGATTACATTTGTGTTTCTTGGCCTACCTATATCTATCAAAAGTGCATTCTTTTCTGGTTCCCACTGAATGTCTTTTTCTTTCCAACCAAAATAGCTGTATCGGTCAATGTCATATGTCACCACATAGTCTAAAGTTAAAGTTGAGTTAAATATACTTACAAAGATCAGGTCTGAGGTGAAGAAATCGAATCAATTGGTTAACCGATAGTCTACTGACAGCAGGCTGTTAATTTTTTTCTATTTCTGACTTTTCAAAGACCTCCCTGGGGACCCATCTCAGTGATTCTCTTTCCATTTCTCATTTTCTGCTGATAAATACAGATGAATGTTGATTGTTTGAGCTATCCTGTATTGTGTGGTAAAATGTCTGTATGTGTCTTATATGTTTATATGTTGTCATTTTTGGCTACCTGGGTCAAATACGTATTTCTTTTGGATTAAAATACTTTTCTGTGCTCTGTTGGTCTTGGCTTGAACCTGCCTATATGACCAGAAGGGAGGGTTTGCTCTTTTTGAGAGTATTTCATTGGTTCCAATACACCAGCGAAGATCAGTAAAGCATAGAAAATATTTTAATCCAAAACAAATATGTATTTGACCCAGGTCTGGTATGAACACAACAGTGGGACATGAACACCAGCCATCAGCCAAATGGTAGATTTATTTGTGGCTGGTAAGTTTGGCAATGCTATTATAATCTGAATGTATGGTTAAACAGTGAAATTGGCTCATAAATTTAGGGATGCACCAGCCACTGAGGCCAATGAACAAAAAAATTGTCTCCTTTGAGTATTAGCTCTTTACACCATTTCCTTTATGAGTCTTTAAAAGATTAGTTGCTAGAAAATATGGCCACAATTATCCAACAAATTGGCGAAGTCGCCTTAGTGGATGAGTGGCTTTATCTCTGTAACACTTTGGTCTCTTGGCACCAAACTTGGTACCCTATCCTTGCAATGAGCCCTTGGGGGCACAGACTAGTTTCATGAAATTAGTCCACCTGGGGGTGTTACTTCATGATTGCTCTGCGACGAATGCAGGTTTTTCCCCCAAACATTTTGTGGACCATTGCCGTAAAGGAACCTGTGATTCCATGTCCCTTTTCGTAAGCAGTTTTGTTTTTCAGCTATCTTGGATGCCCTGGGTGTGCGCAGACAGAACTGAGCAAACTCAACAGTGCCATCTAGTTGCTAAAACCAAATTATCTGTATATCAGGCTCAATTGATCCTGCATCGGTGAGGCTTGAAATTATGCGCTTGTCATAGCCTGGAGAGCAAAAGTTTGGTGAAGATGCCATTGTATCCAGTGAGGTGAATGGGACGGTTTGTCCATCATAGTGCTTGGGTCCTTCATTGCTACTTGCAGCTATATTTAAGTTTCATTGCTTGAGCTGTATTGTTTTTGATCCATTTTTAATGATTGTCATTTTAGAAGCTTCTGCTTGGCCAATTGTCATAATTAAGAGTTAATTGGGAGTTAATTGGCACCTATAGCTGTATTTAAGGGCCTACCTTTAGAGCCACTGCCTTTTTGCCTTTGATAACATGGGAAAATCCAAGCTGCATCATTCAGGGAGGAGGAACAAATTAACTACCAGGGCAGAACAAACTGAACCCCAAAACAACAACAAAGGAACTGTTGAAGGAGTTGGAGGCATCAGGTACCAAAGTATCTACATCCACCATTAAGAGAATCCTACATCGTCACTGCCTGAAAGGCTGTCGCACAAGGAAGAAGCCCCTACTTCAAGACCGGCATAAAAAATCCAGAATGAAGTTTGCAGGTGATCACCAGGACGAAGACCAAACCTTTAGGAGGAGTGTTCTCAGGTCAGATGAAACAAAAATAAACTGTTTGGCCATAATGATCAGTGCTATGTATGGAGGGACAAGGGTGAGGTTTTTAATCTGAATAACACCATCCCAACTGTGAAGCATGCAGCTTCATGGTGTGGGGGTGTTTTGCTGGAAAAGAGACTGGTGGACAGAAAATAGATGGCATCATGAGGAAAGATGGTTATCTAGAAATACTGAAGCAACACCTCAAGACATCAGCTAAAAAGTTAAAACTTGGTGGCAACTGGGTCTTCCAGCAGGACAGTGATCGTAAGCATACCTCCAAAGTTGTAACAAAATAGCTTGAAGACAACAAAGTGAAAGTATTGGAGTGGCTATCACAAAGCCCTGACCTGAATCCCATAGAAAGTTTGTGGACTGAACTGAAAAAGCATATCTGAGCTAGGAGGCCCACACATCTGACTGAGGTACACCAGTTCTGTCAGGAGGAATGGGCAAAACTTCTGGCAAAGTATTGTGAGAAGCATGTGGGAGGCTACCCCAAGCGTTTGATTCAAGTTAAGCAATTAAAAGGCAATGCCACCAAATACTAACAAAGTGTATCTAAACTTTGACCTACTGAAAATCTGATATGGTACATAAAAGTTGAAATAAAGCTGTCTTTTAGCTATTAATTAGTAATGACTTCTTAGTTATGTGTAATAAAGTAGCCTAATTGACTTAACACGGGAAATGTATGGTAACATGAAATGTGTGGAGTTGTGAAATTGAGTTTGAATGTCTTTAGCCTAGGTGTATGTAAACTTCTTGCCTCAACTGTAACTTGAGTACTCACAACTCTGTAGAACTGTAATTCAAAGCCTTGCTGAATGCCTAAGATCACTGCTGTCACCAACTTATCTAAACGCACCAATAAAGTTGCCGTACGCAGTAACCAGGCTCTGCCGACTTAGCTTGCCTGTGGCAACTAAGCCTATTCCATCCTGCGTGGAAACCAGTGCACACTCAGCACTGCGCCGACTAACCACAACGAGCTACAGGAAGAAGAACCATTTTTGACGACTGACCGGGGGGGATAACATTGTCGCTGCTATGCACACCTTGCACCTGGAAACCTCCACAAATTCACCCCGCCAAGACTGTTCTCTCCAGGACCCCACAGTGACCACCAGAGGCTGCTGTCTGCGTGTTTAGCGTAGTCTACTGAGTTTAACGTGATTTTGTGTGTTTCCATTTTGTTCTTTCAAATTAGTAGCGCTGCCGATGTAACCGATAGAATACAACCACACGTGATCTTTCTCCCCGACTGACTTCCCAACTTTAAAGGCACCACACTCGTATAATCGGTAGTTGGCAAATAACTAGCTTGGTGCATGTATCGCTTATGAGCTGAAGTTACGCTTCTCTCTCCAACACTACCGGGAGCAATACTTATTCGTAACTAAGCGGAGTTCATAAATGGTAAATGGACTGCATTTATATAGCACTTTTATCCAAAGCGCTTTACAATTGATGCCTCTCATTCACCCATTCCCACACACACTCACACACCAATGGTGAAAGGCTGCCATGCAAGGTACCAGTCCGCTCATTGGGAGCAATTAGGGGTTAGGTGTCTTGCTCAGGGTGGGGGATCGAATCGGCAATACTATACCTATATATATCGGTATCCCACACAAACGCAACCACGGCCGGCTGCAGCTATGGGCAGGGGTGGGCTCAGCCCATCCAAAGGGGTGTCTTGCCCACCCAATCAAAAGTTTAAAAAAATTAAACAAAAATATTTTTTGTCCAGCCAATGGAAAAATAGCACAGAAAATACCAGTACCATTCCTAACTTCTGATTGGGTGGGCAGCCACGGGTTGAAACAGCTAGTTTCTCTGATGCAGTGTACTGCCAGTTGATTTAATTAGCGGTATTAAAGAGCATATTGCAGGTTGGAGACCCCAGTGAATCAATGTGTAGGAAAATGATGCAGGAACTAGATGTTCATAAAAATGTACTTATATGTACACACTAGTGACTTCTGGAGTCATTTTTTTGTGAGAGAATTTTACTTCGGCATCTAAAAAAACGCCAACCCGGAAGTGACGTAAAAGAAGGGAGAGCGGTCAAGTTGAACAATAAGAAGAATGGATCTCAATGCTAGTTTTGACACAAGAGGTTGTAAATGTTTATGCAAACGCATATGACAGACTGCAGCCTTACCATTATGAGCCTGCTAGGCATCCAAGAGACCAGGCACAGACCAGGGTTACAAGGAATAACGGTCAGAGGAGAGAAATTGAGTTGGTGTGAGGAGAACCAGTGGAGAACTGGGCAGGTGTCTTGGTGAGTGACCAGCGTTAGCTTATAGATATATCCACATTATATAATACCACTAACCTATTCAAAGACACTCAATTTAAAAAATAACGTATATAACCGAACTATTTTGAGCAGTAATACTTACATAGCAATATAACATTTTATCTGTGTTCAGTAGATAGAGACAGAGACAGTAAATCAATGACACAGTCCTATCCGCTTCTGTTTCGCTCCAGAAAACAATGTCAGCTAGGCTATCAGCAAACAATGGCTAAGCTATGCCCAGACGTCCTCAATAATAATAGTATTTTCCAATAAATTATGAAAAATCGTTGACAGCATTTCGTTAGGTGCAGCGTCTTTTAACGCTACCCCAGAGCGTGCGTAAGTGAATGCGATGATGAGAAAAGATTTGGTTATGCTGACCTATAAAACGCTATTCCAAAAGCAAAAATAGACATGTTATATGTCGTTAGAAAGCTTATACTCTCACCTACTAAATAAATGAATTGTCAATCAAGCCAGACCGTACTAAAAAGGGCGACAACGTCGTAATCAACACGTGGTATTACGCACAGCTATTTTTAATGTAGCCTACCCAGGCATCACAAATGCGCGTATATTTCACAAACGGATTGTCCAAGACAATATATGACCACTCAGTCTCTAAAGCGACATGTCTACGCATAAAACCAATGGTAAGGTTGTATGTTTATTCAATATTTAGTCACAGATATTGACTGTAGAATGAACAAGTATCTATGGGCGTTAGCTAACGATATTAACGCTGTGTTCACATCACAATATTGTAAAGTTTGCATGTATCAGGCTATAACAAAACTAGTATAGGTTGTCTAATACTGGCAGGAGTATTTTGTAACAAATTCAGCAGTAAAGTCCCGTCTCTTCACCTGCACAAACCGTACCCAGGCACGAAAGCTAGTGTGCTCGATGTCCTGACAGGCTGGAGTTTGTGCAAACTGCACAAACACAATAATTTACCATGATGATACATGGTGAAATGCAATATAAAACTACTGAAAAAAAAACCAACTCACTATATCACGACCGCTAAGACTCACTACTACTGCACATTGGGCTAATATGATGCAATGTTGAGAAAAGGTGTTTTTAGGAGCTTTGCTCAAAACCGCCACTAGTTCCTCTGAATTTGTGCCTTTATGTCTTGTAAAAATTATTCAAGCCTGCATTAACATTTCAAATGGTTGGCCATAACAAGGTTAAGTATACATTTCGTAAAATATTTAACCTGCAAGATGGCCTGTAATGTGACGAGAAGTGCTATATCAATTTAATGCATAACGCGCCCACGCCCGCCAGCACCCCCCCACCCCACCGGACAGCATCCAACAGAACCCCGTCCCCCCGTCGAGTGCACTGGGTGACACCAATCCTAGTGACGAAACTGCATCCAAGTTGCCCACCTATTATTTCTACCAGCCCACCCTATTATAGCAGGCTAAAACCGGCCCTGAACGCGACAAACCCACCTTCTCTCTTTTGTCCACTGACAAAGGGACACGTGCACAAACACAAGCACACCATCTAACCTTCCTATATTTAGCATAATTCTCCCCATAGATTAGTTTGTGTATGCTCTGTATGTTTGTTTAATAAATTATTTGCCCGTGTCTGTTTTTATGTTGCCAGAACGTGAGTCGAAATGGCCTACCCAAGAACTACATCCTGCCGGATATGTCTTAAATCTTTGATTTAATTATTTTATCATTATATTTTTAATTTTGATTATTAATTGAAGTTCCAAATTTATGGTCGGATAGTCTAGATAACTCATTTTATGAGATTTTTCATTGTGAGGTTATACCGCTACGCCTACATAAGTGGTGCTCAATGTGAGAATATAGAACTATGTTCCCTACATAAGTGGTGGCCCGTGTAAGGCTATATTGTCATTTCTCCGACATTGCTAATTGGTGACACTGCTAGAACAAAATTTATTTAAATACTTGTATCTTGACAGTTATACCGAATACGGAGTTTCTGAGCTTCGCCATTGTCGCCCTGGTTGTCCATACACCAAACACCCCCTCCCTGCAGTCTCATCTACCACCACCCACCACCCCCCATGACACACTGGACAATAGTGTCTACATGGGCATTCATAAAAATATTCTTTCACCATTGAAAATTTGCATTTCGTCATAGTAACTAGGTAAACTCAACAATAGCCCTAAGATGGTATGCCAATACAGCAGTGAAAACTGAATAATGAAATAAACAAGACAGATTTTTCTGAAATTATACCATATCATTCTACTCTCAATATCTGTGACGAAATAACAAAATAAACGAGAAAAAGTTTTTAAAAATGATACCATGTAATTCTACAGTCAATATCTGGGACTAAATATGGAATAAATCTACAACCTTTCTGTTGGTTGTACGCGAGGAGTCCCTTCTCGAGACTGGGTGGTCATATATTGTCTTGGACCATCGAATCAATTGAACACTCATTTGTGACGCCTGGGTACCTTCCAAAATAGTGTTTTTTGTTTATGGTGTTATCACCCTTTGTAGTACAATAGATAGCGAAATAAACAAGATAATTTTTTGTGGAATTATACCATGTCATTGTGCTATACGCCAACCCCCCGCCCCCCCCCCCACACCCCCAGTAAGTCATTATAAAATTCATTACATAAATTCATTATGATTTGATTGATAACTCTTTTTTCACGTAGAGGACAGTGCAAGCTTTCCAACAACATATGGAATGTTTCATTCAAAATTAATTACAATGAATGAGAGCCCTGCGTATCTATGTGAGTGCTTCCTTCAGCACAGCCTTGTGCTGTAATACTGTAATATTCCACAGTAATATAGAAGTACTCGTTCAGGCGTTGCTGTTGTTTCATGGTTTTTGGAAGATTTTACTAATTTTGCGAACTCATCAGCATGGCTAAGGCACATTTTCTGCAGATCAGGTCAGAGGAACAGGAATCATTTAGTCTAGCTAGGATATGAACATGTATGTATTACTGCTTGTCACATTCCAATTATTTAAGTGTCAATGCACAGTTTTGATATTTTGGATAGATTTGGAGCCACTGTGGTACCCTGCTTACTTTTTGCTTTATAGATCTTTAGTAGTTCTGCATTTCACCCTCAGATGTTGCGTACTTGTGGTCAAGGAGTTTATCATCCAGGGCATTTATAGTTTTGGTGACTACATAAATGTAAATGTAATAGATTCCTGTATGTTTGTCTTGTGTATATGTTTTATTATGTTTTTGCATCCATTGTAAATACTTACCTGTTATGTTGAAATAACGGACACGACAGGCGAAGCTCTAGTTCGAGCGTACTTCATTTAATCATTCACCCAACTAACTGCGTTCACTGACGTGACTCAAGTAAAACATAAAACAGGATCGGAACACGGCATTGTCGCAGCAATGCCAGACGTAACACTTCCTCTGCCTCACAAGAACCTAAGTGTGATACTCCGTCACTAAGTCACGCAGGTGCGACAGGCCGGGTATGTGCACGGACTGAGCGGGGCACAGGTGCAGCACTAGCCTCAGGGGTTGGCTCCATGACTCCTAGCTGGACAGGAGGAGCTGAGGTGTCGAGCTGCAAAGGGACTGGGGATACTAAGGTGTCAAGCTGTGATGCCGGTAGGGCTACCATAGGCACCGCACCCAATCCTGGCCCAAGAGGGGCCTGTACCTTGCGCAGGCGGCTAGCATACCAGTGAGTGCCATCAATAAGCCTGAATGTGGCTGTGCCAAGCTGTTGGCTGACCTGTACAGGATCTGACCAGAATGACTGTAGCTTATTGTCACGATGAGGTCGTCGGATCCTGACTCAGTCGTAAGCGGCAATGGCAGGAGGCATGGCTCGTCGTGTCCAGTTGAACCAGTTCTTCATCTGACTCTGACGTGTGTTGACTGTCGTTTGAACTGGGTGAGCTGGAGCATGGGCCAGGGCAGGGTGGAGCCTATCCAGAGGTAGCTGAAGCTCCCGTCCCAGCACGAGGGAGGCTGGGGAGACTCCAGTGGTGGCATGTGGGGTGGCGTGATAGTGTAGCAGTGTCTGGAGAAGGCTGATCCTGTTGATCCCATTCTTTAAGGACTGATTCAGTTGCCCCCCCCATTGGCAGCTGGGTTATAGAAAGCTGTGCGAATATGGCGGATCCCCTTCTCTTCCAGGTAGGAGGACAGTTCATGTGAGACCATCTGGGGCCCTTTATCGGTCGTGATTTTCTTGGGCAAACCCCATTATGAGAATAGGGAGTCTAAAATATGAGTTAACACCTTGTCTGTAACCGAGCCCACGGGTGTCACCACCGGCCACTTAGAGTGGAGGTCAGAGATCACAACAAGAAACCACTGGTGGTGTGGTATCCCGTGCAGCTCGCGCCACAGATGTCGAGTTGTAGATGCTTCCAGGGTTGCGACGGCCAGTCCAGGGGCTGCATGGGCGGGGGCGGGGTTGGAGCCCTGGTCTTGCCACTGAGGAGACAGGCAGTGCAGTCCTTGACCAGGATCTCGATGTCTCTGTCAATCCCTGGCCACCATACAAGGTCTTGGCATCGCTGTTTGAGCCTGATTATGCCTAAGTGGCCCTTGTGTGCTATAGCAAAGACACGCGCACAAACAACACTTGGGACCACAGTGCAGAGCCCTCTGGCAACACAAGTGTCGTGCCAGCATGCCAACTCCTCCCGGATCCTGAAGTGGTGCACACTTTCTCCCGTCTGACACGTCGTCCAAGCCGGCAGCGATGACATATGTCTCAAACAAGGATATCCAACGATTCCATGGCACGGGTGGTTCCCTGGGTAAAGCCAGGAAGGGGAAGGGTGGAGGCAGAGAACAGTCAGCCATCTCTCGTCACCAATGTTATGTTGAAATAACGGACTGACATGACTCACGTAAAACAGGATCGGAACACGGCATTGTCGCAGCAATGCCAGACGTAACACTACCGCTGCTTTCTATTTGCTTGTTTATCAAATTTATCTCAAATTGATTTTTCAAGACAATAAAAGACCACTGAATCTTGAAAGGGACATCTTTACATGTAAAACCAATGGTAAGATTGTATACTTTTCCCATATTTAGTTGCCGATATAGAATGACATGGTGAAATTCCTCATAAATTTCTGTTGTTTATTTCACTGCTAAGTTAGCAGCATTTTATACCGCTGTATTGACATGCATTCGGCTATTGTTGGCTTCATTTTGTTTCTATGACGGAATATAAATTTTTGGTGATGAAAAAATATTTTTATGAACTACCAGATGGATGCTATTGTCCAGTGTGTTGTGCTTGGGGCATGTAGTTGCAGATGAGACTGCAGGGAGGGGGTGCTTTTTAAATGGATGGCATCCATAAAAATGGTGGCACATAGTTACTCCGTATTTTGCATTGTTGTAGTGTATCTTGTACTAATAAAGCTAAAACACAAAGTTTGTTGTTTCTACTCATAGTTTGGTTGCAGGAGCAATGGATGTCTGAGCTGAACAATATAGGCATGTTGGCATGCAGACCACTAGGGGGCTTACGCAAAGGGGTTAAGGAGAGCCAATAATTAAAAATATAATTGTACTGAAGCTCACTATTCAGGAAAATATTTTGCAATTTTAACTAAAAGGATACACTCAAATCCTGTAATGTTAAAAGACGAAGTTATTGGTTCTATAATATGCAACAATACAATAATTAACCATTCTTTAAAAAATTTCTGAAAATTCATATATGAGTTTTCAAAAAGAACACTATGGAAATATCAAATTATTTGAAGTCAATACCATTAAAACAGATCAGCTCCATACACAAAGAAGAGTTAACAGCAGAAATAACAATAGGAGAAATAAGGTCATTCATACCTTTCTTTAAGGGAAGCACCAGGTTTGGATGGTTTTCCTATCAAATTTTTTTCCACATTTTGGGAAGATATTGCAACTTTTTTCAGTCAAACAATTACACAAGACATAAAATTTTACCAAATGCTATAATCAATATATCAATCAATAATTTCAGTTATTTTAAAACCAGGAAGAATAGGACAGTCACTGGCAGGACTGTTCACCTATAAGTCTAATCAATTGTGATGATAAAATATTTTTTAAAATCTGTAATATTATAGCTGAAATTATACATATTGATCAGATGAGTTTTATAAAACATCACCATGTACAAACACATTAAGAATTGCTTACGTATAACACTGTACGCAAAAATAAATCTCATTGGTCTTGCTGTGATAACTGCAAATGGGATAAAAATAGACAAAATTCTAAATTCAATTTATTTTCACATGATTTGTTGTTATATAAAGAGCAATTTATGCCCCCTCTATTATCTATATTTAATAATTTTCAGATATATTGGGCTATAAAATTAACATTGATCAAACTGGTTTTATTTATTCCAAAAACTTCCAGAATGCTTGAAGATATTTATACGTATATCCCATAAACTAAAATATTTGGGATGTTATATTAGTCCTATTAAAAGCAAATTATTTAAGCATTATTTTTTGTCTTGAATAAAGGAAATCAGATTTAATAAAATAGAATAATCTTCCACTTAACAGGACGAAAGAACCTATTTAGAATAATGTGGCATCACATATTCCTGTATATATTTGCATCTGTACCAGTTATGCCTCCAAAAGCCTATTTTTTAAAAACATAAATTCAATTATTACAGATTTTATTTGGGCTAATAAAGATCATAGATTTAAAAGACAGGTACTCCATTGAAAGTACTCGCCTTGAAGCTGGTTCATGAAAAGGTGGTCTTAATTTACCAAATCTGGAGTTATATCTGTTATCTGCACAAGGTATTTATTTACATCATATAGTCAAACAATCAGAAAGTGAAAAATGGATAAATATAAAAAATTCTCAATTAAGAAATTATAAGTTATTTCTGAATTTATGTTTTCTAAAGAAAAGGTTAAGAATAAAGGAAATTTCATTATAACTAATACAATACGATCATGGTATGAAATGAAAAACACTGTTAATTAAACTATTACAGTACCTTTGTGTACAATATTATGAAATAATAAATGGATTACAATTCAGAATTCAACTCTGGATTGGGTAAATCGGAATTATAATGTTATAAATACAGTCATATATATATATATATATGCGCACACACACACACACACAGGTGACAAATTAAATAAAAAAACACTGAATAAATGAGTGTAGAAACATAATGAATCCAGATGCTTCCATACAGGTGTACTGCGTGATACAATTAAGCAATTAACATCCTGTTATGCTCTGTGGCATTTAAAAAATGCTGAGCAGACCCAGTTGACCTCCAATTTGGATCAAAATTGCAAGAGGTGACTTTGAAAGATGGTTCATTATTGGGGCGCAGATGGCAGGAGCTTCAGTCACACTGACTGCTCCACTGGCTAGTGTTTCAATAGGAACAGTGACTAAAGTGTCATCTATATTTAGATCTATGGGAAAGACTTCAGTAAATAGGGTCGGAAATTTCTGCAACATGTAAGGAAAAACAGAAGAGCAACTCTTCCTCAAGTGACAGAATGTCAATGCAGGTGGTGATCAGACTGTCAGTAAGAACAGTCCGTCAACAACTGCATTGAGAGTAGGGTTGATTAGTAGGGTTGCATTGATTAGTAGGGTTGCAGTCCATAAACCCCTCATTACAAAGACAAATGCACATTTGAGAATCCAGTGGGACAAAAGCCATTGGCACTGGTTTACAGAGATGTGGATAAAAGTGACATGGTCAGATGAGTCCTGCTTCCGCATATTCTCAACAAGTGGGGGAGTGGTGCACACCATGAGAATGGTACAGGTCTGAACGCTTAACCCATACAGTGAGGGGGTCTGGTGGCTCTGTTATGCTGTTGGGGGCATTTTCCTGGCATGGTTTACATTACATTTACATTACATTACAGGCATTTGGCAGACAGTGTGTTGAAAACCCTAGAGGGACGTACAGTACCAAGTGCAGGGAACGACCCCGTAGTTTAACTTGGACCGTGTAGGTTCATCTGATCAACACAAACAAAAGCAGCAACAAAGCAGTCTATGCAAATAATACAAGCAATAATTGAGTAGGCACGAGTGTAATAACTAAGTCAACTAAGATAAACAGCTTACCCAGCTACAACCCTAAGCTAACATAGTCTATTAGGGACTACAGGGAGGTAGGAAGGGATGGGGAGAGATGCAGCCTGAAGAGGTGAGTCTTCAGTCGTCGCTTGAAGGTGGTCAGGGTCTCAGCTGTTCTGACCTCCACGAGAAGGTCATTCCACCATCGTGGAGCCACAACAGACAGGGGACGTGACCGGGAAGCGCAAGTGCTAAGAGGGGGAGGTACCAGGTGTCCTGAGGTCGCAGAACGGAGTGGTCTGGCTGGCATGTAGGGTTTGAAGATCTTGTGGAGGTATGCTGGGGCTGATCCCTTGACTGCCTGGTATGCTAGAGCCAATGTTTTGAATTTGATGTGAGCCATAACAGGCAGCCAGTGGAGGGTAGTGAGCAGGGGAGTGACGTGGGAGCGTCTGGGGAGGTTGAAGACCAGACGAGCTGCAGCATTCTGGATGAGTTGCAGGGGTCTGATGGCAGATGCCGGTAGGCCAGCCAGAAGAGAGTTGCAGTCGTCCATTGCTTGGACCAGGAGCTGGGTTGAGTAGATGGTGAGAAAGGGGCGGATTCTCCAGATGTTTTACAGGAAGAATCTGCACACCCGGCTTACCGCTGCAATGTTCTTGGAGAGGGACAGCCTGTTGTCCATCACCACTCCGAGATTCTTGGCACAGGGTGATGACGTCACTAAGCTGTCCCCTAGGGAAATGGAAAAATCAAGGGGTTAGAGCAGGGATGAAGATTAGCTCCGTCTTACCCGGGTTGAGCTTCAGGTGGTGATTGTCCATCCAGCTCTGGATGTCCCTCAAGCAAGCGGAGATGCGGGCAGGGACCTGCGTGTCTGATGGGGAGAAGGAGAGAAAGAGTTGTGTGTCATCAGCATAGCAGTGTCGACAAGTCATGGGCAGAGATTACAGGACCAAGGGATCTAGTGTATAAGGAGAAGAGAAGGGGACCGAGGACTGAGCCGTGGGGAACTCCCGTGGCAAGGGGACTGGGGACGGGGGACGGGGGGGGGCGATACTCTACGAGCCCAGGCAACCTGGAAGGAGCGGCCGGAGAGGTAGGACTCAATCCAGTCAAGGGCTGTGCTGTAGATCCCTGTCGCTGCCAGGCAGGACAGGAGGATGGAGTGCTCAACAGTGTCGAAAGCAGCTGAGAGATCTAGCAGAATCAGGACAGAAGAGTGGGAGGCTGGTCATTCGGCATGAAGTGACTCACTGACAGAGAGGAGTGCAGTCTCTGTTGAGTGGCCAGGCCTGAAGCCAGACTGGTGGAGGTCGAGCAGGTTATTCTGAGAGTTGAAAGCAGAGAGTTAGATGCAGCTCGTTCAAGCGTTTTGGATAGAAAAGGAAGGAGAGATACCAGACGGTAGTTCTGGATGATGAGGGGGTCTAGTGTGGGCTTCTTCAGCAGCAGGGTGATGTGGGCCCTCTTGAAGGATGAGGGGAAACATCCAGAAGACTGAGAGGAGCTCACGAGGGAGGTGACAAATGGGAGGATATTTGGTGTGATGGTTTGGGTCCACTTGTCCCCTTAGAGGGAAGAGTCACTGTAAATCAATACAAAGTTATTCTGGAGTGATCACTCCTATGATGAAACATTTCTATCGTTATGGTAGTGGTCACTTCCAGTATGACAATGCTCCCATCCACAGGGTATGCTGTGGCCTTCGCAGTCACCAGATCTCAACCCAACTGAATATCTATAGGAGATTTTGGACCGGTGTATTAGACAGTGCTTTCCACCACCATCATCAAAAGACCAAATGAGGGTATGTCTTTTTGAAGAATGGTGTTCCATCCCTCCAGTAGATTTCTAGAGACTTGTAGAATCTATGTCAATGGATGTTGAAGTTCTGCCAGCTTGTGGTGGCTCAACACCTTAGTTAGACACTTTGTTGGTTTACCTTTAATTTGTCACCTTCACTCATCACACTCCTGGTTCTCTATGAGGTTTATTAGGCCTTGGGTACATTTGAGTACATTACATCTCACTGTCAGTCACCTATACATTGCCATCACTTGTAGGCTACACAAGCCAGAGGCACATTTGAGTCTATCAAAGAGGCTATAGGCTATATATGGTGAAAGGCTGCCATGCAAGGTACCAATCAGCTCGTTGGGAGCAATTAGGGGTTAGGTGTCTTGCTCAGGGACACTTCGACATGCCCAGGGCGGGGGATCAAACCGACAACCCTCCGACTGCCAGACAACTGCTCTTACTTCCTGAGCTATGTCACCCCTATTGTTAACCAAGACATTAACAAAAAAGCATTGTTTCCGTTCCAGTTGCACCAGACGTGCATTCAAGATGATGAACTAAGTTTGCAGAAAACAGTTAATGTTGAACGACTTTAAATGAACATTCCATTTAGTTTGCCACCAACTCATTTTTAATAAAAATGGATGTGACTAAACGGAAAAAAGCAACAAGGCCAACGTTAACATAAGTGAAAAATGCTAGCTAGATTAGGTCTAACAATGCTAGCCAGCTGATTTTCTGCTTGCATGGGATTTTTTTTAAAGGTCAGAACAAATATTATATTGATCAAAGTCGATTATCTTTGGCTGGCCTACCGGCATCTGCCATCAGACCCCTGCAACTCATTCAGAATTTTGCAGCTCGTCTGGTCTTCAACCTCCCCAGACACTCCCACGTCACTCCCCTGCTCACTACCCTCCACTGCTTGCCTCTTATGGCTCGCATCAAATTCAAAACATTGGTCCTAGCATACCAGCCAGTCAAGGGATCAGCCCCAGCATACCTCCACAAGATCTTCAAACTAGAGCCCGACCGATATATCGGCCATTATTTGACTTTTTTGACGACATCGGGATCGGCAGTTATGCAGCCGATGTGTCCCGATTTTTAAATAAGTATGATAAACAAAAAAAACATTGATTATTTATCTGTACTTGTCTGTTCGAATGTTGTAATTGCTATTTACTAGAATTATCCAGTAGAGGGAGCTCTAATACAAGTGTGAACTGCAGCAGCTGACGCGCTACTTCTGTAATAAGACGTTTGTCACTCGTGCCTCATCCAATATTCTCCACTGCAAGACTTGTCTACACAGATTCGATTGCCGCAACGAAGGTATGTATATTTAAGGAAAATTTTTAATTAAATGCGTTTATACGACCACTATGTTTATCAATCCTCATTATCAAGCGAGCGAGCTAGCTAAAATATTTGGTTCACTTTAACAAGCTAGCTGGCTAGCAAGCCTTTATGAATTGGCAATGGTCGCACATAAGCAGCGTAGGATCTACATTTCCAGAGGACATCGCTGTATTCTCAAATAAATAACCAGCCAAAATAAAATGGTGATTGAATGCATCACATATTAGCTACTATATGATGCTGGGTCAATAGCCAACGCGTTATTGCAAGCGAGTGTGTCATCTAGTCACGCGTCATCGTGGCAAGCTAACCAGACAGTAAAAACGGCAATAAAAACTTCTAACGTGGATCATTTTAAGCCATGTTATCTAGCTTTGTCGTGATAACATGAGAGAAGGATTGCTGTTGGAGAAGTGAATCAACCAACAGTTAGCGCGAGTAACCTGCACGAAAGCACATTTTTTTCACGTAGCCTATTTCATCCAGTCAATTTAATTTCATCTAACGTTACACTTGATTCACTCATTACTTAGATTCAGTCTTACTCATGTAGTAGAAATAAAATTAGAAAATATAATTCATTTAACTTACTGAAAATATATAATAAGAAATAATTAGGCTGTGTCAATAGCTAATGCGTTATTGCTAGCGAGTGTGTCATCTAGTCACGCGTCAGCGCATTGTAGTTATTTTCACCACCAAATTCTTATGGACAGGGAAGCTCGCTAGATACTCTTTGAGATCATGTAGTAGGAATAAAATAAGAAAATATAATTAATTTACTGAGAATAGATACTAAGAAATAATAATAAATTAATAAGAACAACAATAATAATAATAATATTCATAAAAATACATTGAAAATACATTTGAAACTGGAAAACTGATTTTTTTAAATTAATTTTTTATAGATGGCTGGAAAAGAAAGGAGTAAAAGCAAGGTGTGGAGTTATTTTGATTTCACACACTTAAAGATGGTGTTAATATATATATTTAATTTAATATATTTTTTTATCTAAAAAGTTCTTTGTGTGTTTATTTTTATTTTTATTTGTTTGCTTATAAGTTAAATGTTCTTAAATATAGAAACTTTAATAAAATCTAAGTTTTTCAAATTGATTTGAAAATGTTGCACTTTTTGACAAAACATCGGTCAAAACATCGGTAATCGGTGGGCTAGGACTCTCAGCATCGGACCCAAAAATCTGGCATCGGTCGGGCTTCTACTTCCCGATCACGTCTCCTGTCTGTTCCGGCCCCACGATGGTGGAATGACCTCCCCGTGGAGGTCAGAACAGCTGAGCCCCTGACCCACTTCAAGCGACAACTGAAGACTTGTCTTCAGGCTGCACCTCCCCCCATCCCTCCCTACCTCCCTGTAATCTCTAAATTGACTGTAAGCTCAGGGTTGTAACTAGGTAGCTGTTTCGTAGGTGACTTAGTTAATGCACTCGTCTTAACTACTGCTCGTATTATTTGCATAGACTGCGTTGTTGCTGTTCTTGTTTGTGTTAGTATTAATCAGTTTAACCTACAGGGTCCAAGTTGAACTATGCGGTTGTTCCCTGCACTTAGAACAGTACTTCTCTCTAGGGTTTTCGACATAATTGTTCCTGGTTATGGTTATACACTTTGTTGTACGTCGCTCTGGATAAGAGCGTCTGCCAAATGCCTGTAATGTAATGTAATTACAACAGCCAAATGATTGTCAACTTATTTGTTCTCTCAGTGTCTTTCCTGTCAGCAGCTATTTTTGTTTGCACAACCTTTTCAGACTGTTAGGTAACGTTAACTGACGTTCGCGGCAAACAGAAAAAAGTTTGAATATGTTTGAATATGTTAGCGAACAGTCACCGTCTTGAACGCACGTCTGGTAAGACTACATACGTTCCTTCTCCACTCAGATGCTTCAGCAGTTTGGTGTGTCTGAGGGTATACTTGTAAGTATACCCTCAATCGTTTAGATTTTATTGATTCCGATTACCATTCTTCTTCTGCTTGAAGGATTTGATAAGTGGATTTGAAATTTTATTTTTGTTTTTCGGAAATTTATAATTTGGAACCAGCTCTCAATACCGAACACTACTTACAAGTAGCAAGATTCTCCCAAGTTTTTTTTGCAGGATTCATGTGCAAACAGCATTATGAATTAGTCACAAGCTTTTCATCATTAATGGTTCATATTTTACATTTTATCCGGAGTTATCACTAAAACTTTGGAGCAAAGCACAGTGTGAGAGGTTACTTATATTCTTGACTGTTACTTGACTTTTTTCCACACCAAGAAAACAAATTAATGGGACCAATGCACAAAGGCTTCAAGCAGATATGTAAGTTTTGATACTGAAAGCCTGACCGAAAAACACAGAATTTTTAACGATTAACATAAATTTGAAAATGTATGAACTTTCAGCCCCAAGGTCATGTTGATTTTTTTTTTTTTAATACAGATTGAACAGATTTATCCAACAGATAACTCCTCTTGCAACCCCTCATTTTTTCACAAGACTTGTCCCTATCTGGAAATGTCAAGCTTAGGCCTGGATATCATATGGATATTTTTGCTTTTGAAAAAAATATGTTAATTCTGGAGTATATCTCCAAAACCAAAACTGCATAGGTTGTATGGAATAACCACATCATGAAGCCATGTCAATAAGACATACCATTGTTTTTTAATGTATAAAAATATTAGCACCTGTACCTGGCAGAAATATGCTTAGATAACTTATTTTATTTTGATGACACTGCAACCAATTCAAATAATAGATAGCGATGTTTAACAATAGTAAATTATGAAATATAAAAAATATATATATTTTACATATAGTTATAGTAATAAGACAAAAATAAATTTATAAATAACTATGCGTATATCTACTAATTATATTATTTTGCCATGAACTGAATGATTAGGCTACAAGCTATTGAAGTAGGTTGACAAACAGCCTGAAAAAGTGACATGAATCCCAATGTATACTGCATCTCCAAAAGTATGTGGACTCCTGAATATTACACCCATATGTACTTGTTGAACACCTCATTCCAAACCATAGGCATTAATATGGAGTTGGACCCCTCCTTTGCTGCTGTAACAGCCTCCATTATTCTGGGAAGTCTTTCCAGTAGATTTTGGAATGTGGCTATGGAGATTCAATTCCGTTCAGCAAAGAGCATCAATGAGGTTGGGCACTGATTTTGGGCATAATTCAGTTCATCCCAAAGGTGTTTGATTGTTTGATGGGGTAGAGGTCAGGGCTCTGTGCAGGACAGTCAAGTACTTCCCCACCAAATTCTTTATGGACCTTGCTTTGTGCATGGGGCCATTGTCCCAGGAAAGGGCATTCCCCAAACTGTTGCCGCAAACTCAGAAGGGTACAAATCTCTAGAATGTCATTGTATGCTGTAGCATTAAGATTTTCCTTCAGTGGAACTAGGGGGCCTGACCCCAAAACATTAAAAACGGCCCCAGATCATTATTTCTCTTCCTTCCAAACTTTACAGTTGACACTATTCAGGCCAATACAGTTGGCATTGTGCATTCCGTCCATCTTACTGCCAGACAGCGACGCATGATTCATCACTCCAAAGGACTGCTCCAGAGTGTGCTTTACACCACTCCAGCCAATGCTTGGCATTGCACATGGTGATCTTAGGCCTGTGTATGGCTGCTTGGCTATGGATGTTCTTGTGCTGACGTCATTTCCAGAGGTATTTTGGAACTCTGTAATGAGAACATATAATTTTTACGCTTCAGCACTCTGCGGTCCCGTTCTGTGAGCTTGTGTGGCCTACCACTTTGTGGTTGAGCTGTTGTTCCTCCTGTACGTTTCCACTTCACAATAACAGCACTTGCAGTTGACCTAGGCAGTTCTAATAATGCAGAGATTTGTCAGACTGACTTGTTGGTAAAGTGGCATCCTATGACAGTGCCACGTTGAAAGTCACTGAGCTCTTCAGTAAGACCCATTCTACTGCCAATGTTTGTCAATGCAGATTGCATTGCATCTTATGCATGTTTCTGATATATTACAACAGCAGTAGAGCGTGCTCTGTGCTTTATGTGTGTCTTCAGGAGCACGTACTGTTGGTGATGATACAGCAGGAATTTAGCAGTGGTTTTCAAATGCAAATCTAGTTTTTTTTGTCAGTTAGTGCATTTACATGCACAGCTGAAATCGATCTATATTAATAGCTCGATTTGGCCAAAGATGAGATTTAATTGGATTATTGTCGTTGTCCCAATATGCATTACTTGGAAAGAATTGATTTATTGACCGAGGTGTGTCTGACAAAGGCTTCTTATAAATCCTGCTTCCTCCAATTTTGTCACAACTTTTTCGAATAGTTCACCATTCCGCGTTTTTCTTCCATCCATGTATTTTAGGATGTTTAACTCCTTTAGTCGCGATAGCATGAAGTTGGTATCCTCGTCCGTCCAGAAATGTGTTTTTTTCACCATGATGATACTAGGGAGGGCAAAACGGAGCTTTAGAATGTCGCCAGCAGTGTATGCCTGTGAGCTCGACAATGCATTTCACACAGAAAAGGTCGTTTGTCACCTTTTTTTAGTTCATTATAGTGGTGATAGAAGTGACAATAATTAAGTGGTACTGTACTATTAACCCTTATTGATCACCGTACAAGGTTAATGTGAAGTAGCTAATACAATCGGACAGCACTAACCCATAAAAATGTACTTTGAATGCTACTTGCTCAATCGAATGGTAAATGTGAAAAACATTCGATTATAGTCAGTGGCACCGAAATTTTCTGTCACACCCTCAATAAACAGCAAAAGTCCCAGTAGAAGATTGAATTAAATCTTTTAAAGTTATATATTTTCTGAAATGTTATCGATTCCGCTTGGACACTGTGAGCGTATAGTTGCTATGTAAATTACGAAACGTGCGCAGAAACGCCTAGGCCAATTTTTGGCCTATTGAAGCGTATACATGCTGTAGTAAATCGACCCCTAACCGCATTATCTAGGTATGTTAGTCCGACTCTGAAAAAATTGACTTCGTGCAATTTCAGTCGGACTACAATGTTTACATGATTTTTAAAAGTCCTGTTTTAGCCGGACTAAAACAATAAATTGACTTTTTCAAACATGTAGACTCAAGAGTTATTCAATGGAGATTAAAGGGAGTGTTTTATGATGCCAATTGGCATCATCCAGATTCAAGGTGTTAAGTCCAGATTCTAGGTGTGTAGTGGTTAGTGTCAAAGAGGAATGGCAGGTTGAAGTGAATGCAATTTATTATACAGTATTGTGGCGAGCAGCATAGCAGAAATACAAGTCAGAACTAGACAACAAGGCACAATAGGAGAAAGACTTGATTTGTAATGGGGAACGTCACTGAAGCCATGAAACACGACGCGCCTCTCACTCACAGTATCACAATAAAATAACGGATTACACAGAAGCCTAATATAAAAAGAACACTAAATGACACCTACACATAATGAAACCCAAAATAACAACAGTTTAATAATGAAAACAACAATAAACAGTCTCTTTTAGAGCAGTTGCAAAGCATGCTGGTTAACCAAACCAGGAAGTACACGCAGCGTTGTTCTGATGCTACAGTATGTTCAGTTATGTCAATATGCAGTGGTACACTGCAAAATGTGAGTAGTGAAATGGCTCTGCGCGCTGGAGGTCATATTAACTAGTTTCCTTGAACCGTACCACTTATATACCTGAAGATTTTTTTAAAAATCCCCAAATCATCAAAAAAAATTCCTTCCTTCACACAAGTCACTGATTGACAGCACATGGTAGCTCCTAGGGATGGGTGATAACCGACCTGGTTCAAATACAAATACATATTTGTATTTGAAAATGTAGTTAAATGCATATTTGAAGTATTTTCAAATACTTTTACACATTAAATACTTTGTATTTGATTTAAATTATTTTCATGGAAAACCAAATACTTTCCCAAATAGCATTTAAAACATACATTTCTTTGAATAAAAACTTTCCTGGGAAACTAAATACTTTTTCAGATAGTATTTAGAGCCTTTTAAAAATACGTTAAAATACAAATACAATTTTAAAATATTTTGAAATATTTCTGTGACAGACAACAGAAATGATCAAGCCAGCAATGTAGGCTTCATACTGAAGGGGGTATCCCAGAGTTCTTTGTACAATCTTTGTGTGTGGTCCTCGGTGTGATGTCAGCAAGTTATAATACTGAGGGCACTCTAGGGGAACTACCAGGGGCTAGGGGTTGAATTTGAAGTATGAGCAAAGGTAGCCTACGCTGGCAATTTTAAACAACCCATGCGCTGCCTCTAACAGATTTCCGCCTAAATGCCCGTACATGTCTTTGCATGAGGGGGTTGGCAAACTCAGACTTCTTGATAAGCTACTTGCCAGTTTATTTGTACCCATGAAAAAGTTAGTGGACTTTCACTGTATTTCCTTTTTTTCTGTTGTCAGAGCATTTAACACCCATATGTACAGTTCCATATTTTACATTTTGTAAGGTTAGACACTGATAAAATAGAATTCAGCTGTGCATATTCACTACCAACTAACAATGGAAATTGGTACATTTGGACTGGGGCCGTCAGCAGTCACTTGAGGTGTTGTCATCAAAATACTGTATTCTAATTTGACAAAATGCTCAACTTTCAGAGCTGGTTCTCACATATCCAGTGCTTTTAAAGTCTTTCAACAGCTTGGTACAATTGTGCATGTTGAACCACTGGCCTTATGTTGTGAAAGTATTTTCAAATAATTCCATTAAATCAAACACTTTCTTTTTGAAAATTCAGTATTTTAAATGAAAGTAATTGCAAATACATGCAAATGCTCCTTAAATGTATTTTCAAATACATTTTGTAATTTAAATACTTAGTATTTGTCAATGCTGAATTTCAAATAATTTCTAAATAAGTATTTTGAAGTAATTAATATAATTTAAATATGTATTTGACCAAGATCTGAGCGATACACAGCGATGATAATTATTAAATGCAGCAATGGTCATTGCCACTATGTGGTGTATTACCTTTTATTTTTTCCTTTTATATTGGGATTGCAGGTATGCCATCCCGCCAAGTTACGCATTGGCGGGGGCATGCCCCATACCTATACAGCACCGAGAGTTTGGCACTTTTCAGGGTTCCCCACAGAAATAACCACAACAGCCACAGGCACTCAGCCCTTAAAAACATTAAATTCTGTACATTCTGACCCCATTTCAACAGACAGATTTCATAAACAACTTCACATGTCCACACAATAAAGCCCCAAACTAAGGGAATTTTGCGTTTTCTCCTTCTTCTTCTTCTTCTTCTCATTCTTCTTCTCATTCTTATTTTTCCTGCCGCCTATCCCACTAATAACATGTCTCCCCATTGGACATTTTACCGACACCCGCCAAATCTTCACCTACACGACCCAATGAAAAACTCGCATACACACGCAAAATACCCATACCTTGTTATTCTGAAACATTTTCAGGACAAACAGCTAGTCCGCCTGTGGCCTACTGGGTAAGGTAACAGTCTTGGGAACACAGGGTCCAAGGTTCAAGCCCAGCTAGGAATGCGTTTCTTTAACCTGCTTTTAATAATTGTCTACTACTTCTCAATTATTGCTTTTGCACCATATCTACCTGCCGTTAACCGAACGTATACACTGAATTATGACGTACCGTCTGCACGTTCAGTTATTAACCGGCTACAATATTGCACAGCCATATAGATTCAACGGGAGCTCTTCTGTGCTTGATGGCCTGTGTTCTTTAAAACCACGGACAGGTTTGCTAATGATATTTCACGCATTGCATAGCTATGTCATGGTGCTGCACTATCCAAGTCACAGACTGGTAAACCTCCGGTTGAAGGATTGAATACCGCCTCGCCCTCAGGCAGATAATTCCCTCTTTTACACTAACGTTTTCTTACGCTTTTATATTTTCTTTACCAAAACTCGCTCACGGCCACCCATATGCATTTCATGACGGCAAATGTATTCCTTTTATTTAAAAAGTTACACCAGTTCACCACCCAATCAAAAACTCGCATACACAGGCAAAATACCCATACCTTCTTACTCTGAAACATTTCGAAGTTAAATTGCTAATCTGCTTGTGGCCTAGTGGGTAAAGTTACAGTCTTGGGAACACGGGGTCCTAGGTTCAAGCCCAGCTACGGACACGTTTCTTTAACCTGCTTTTACCCTCACTAATAACGTTCTCTTACGCTTACATTTGCTTAAACCAAAACTCTCTCATGGCCACCCGTATGCATTTCATGACGGCAAATGTATTCCTTTTATTAAAAAGTTACACCAGTTCACAGCTGTGCCATTTCTACTAACTACATTTCTTCACTTGGCTACTGTACAAAACCTTCTTATCAGCAAACGCCACGTTTCTACATTCATGTTACCTCGCCCTGTTCTCTATCTAGCCACATACAAACAATTACTACGTATGTCCGTTCTGCAACTCCCCATTAAAACATTACATTTAAAAACATGATTCACTCATAATTATAACTACTAGTATAACTACATTTACTTCGCACTATACTCCGTGATCATGTCAACCTTCACCTACATGCCCATTCTGCTAAAAACATATTGTTTCAACTACGGAATTTCGTCATTTCATCCTAATTTCTCTCACACTGTTGTTATTTTCTCATATGCAAAGCCTGCTGAGACATATGCGTCTGCTCCTATTCTCCACTATCATGTTTTCCGGTTCTAGTTTAGCAAAACAGCGAAGTGGATTCCTACCTGCAGATAAGCCTATCAAAATGCCTTATAAACCTTACAAACACTAAAAGTGCATCTCCACGAAATAACAGACAACGGAACAGGACAGAAGGATAAACCTTACCAACACTAAAAGTGAATCTCCATGAAATAACAGACAACGGAGCAGGACAGAAGGCTACATAGGGCGACATAGCTCAGGAGTAAGCCGATGCTGGCATAAGGCCGTTCACCCGCCTGGGCACAAGTGTCCTTGAGCAAGACACCAAACCCCTAACCGCTCTGGCGATGAGAGGTCATTGAAGCGCTGATAAGCGCATATAAATCGTCCATTCCCATACAGTTGGACCTAGGAGTTTAATTTACGGGCTTGCTGATTGTTTTGTCAGTCAAGGCTTGTTGGATGGACGTCAAATCCGTGAGTACATACACTGGCCATATTTCATCTGCGTTTCTAATGCGTTTACGCTTACGTTACTGCATCCTTTCTCACAGCCACTGTTTTTATACATATATAGCAAACCGAAACTGCTGAACAGTACACGCTCATCAGACTGTACAAATTCACACTACGATAGCCATAATCCACAACCGTTTCTTACAGGGTCGCATTTCTCACTCTTATAATAAAACGCTTTGCAAAAAGAAATGATATCTCATAAACACTAACATACAAAATGCGTACCGTATGATATCAATCCGTTTAGTACTACAACAATGTATCTGCTCACGAAATGACTAGATTTCAAGTCACCAATATTCAGTTCTCAGTCACTTGGCCCTGTGTTTTGTAATCTTACCATTTTACAATGTCATGCAAACTTTGTGTCAGATCAAAGAGTCAAATATTTCGAATTGCCTCATGGAACACATTGAAATTAATGTACAAAACTGCTGCTGAGTAACTACAGGAAGCATATTTCTCCAGAAAACATGTTTATACTTGCTTCTGAACTGAATTTGAGTACATGTGCAAGTTATTGTATATTTGCTACGTACAATAAATACTGCATTTAAAATACATATTGTACATACATACACAGAGAACTTCTTTATCCCCATGGGGACATTTCCCTCGCAGCATGTTACATTCACATTTACGAACACACGCTTATACCAAGAAACATACTATCATTCACGCAACAGAAAGGCTGGGCAGGGAAATACATACATACCAATACAAATTGGACATATACACGCCTATTCAATCAATCTTGACTGTGAGAGAGCCATCCACACATATGTTTGGCGTGTCCATGTACTGCATGCTTATACACAGGGCCAAGTGACTTGAAAGAACTGAGGAAATATTGGGTAGCATTGCTTTGAAATACATCTTATGTCATTTCGGTGAGGCAAGATAGCCTATATTGTTTGTAGTACCGTAACTTGGCGTCATTTTGATATCAATACTTTTGAGTAACTTGGCATTTTTGTACGTTGAAAACGTGTTTTTTATGAGATTTAATTATACCTGATGCAGTAGTAAACAACCACGCTTCAGAGGCCTTGTGAAATGCTTCCGGAAAAAACGTCACCACTGTTATCTATTGGTTTGAACGTAAGATAAGCCAGTCAGCAGCAAGGACTCGCAGCTCCATGTGATGTACAACCAGCTGGACAACCTTGCTGCTGATTGGCTGTCTTATCAACACCCACTAACACTTACGTTATTTTCTCCGGAAGCATTTATCGCAGATTCTGAAGCGTGGTTGTTGACGACTGCATCAGGTATGGTTAAAGTTACAATCTCAAAGATTTCCATTTCGTTCTCTTTGGCGGAACCAATGGCGAGAAGCTGTAATTGCAGGTGTGTTTTTGGACCTCACTTCCCATAGATCCAACCAGATCCAACCAGTGTCGCCTGTGTGATGTCAGTCGGTTGGCACCTGGGCCACGCCAACTGTAACACTTACTATTTACTGAATAAAGTGGTTGTTATAAAAGTAATGTTATGTACATACTCATTCATTGTCTAACATTAGGCTAACTCAAGCTGTCTTTACACTGCCGAGCCGGGTTAAAATGCTGTAGCAGACCTGGGGTAGAATTAGTGATGATCAATTTCCACAAACGTTCTTTATCCACCTTTTAGTTAGTTGCAGAGCGTCTGAAAAGTCTCAAAAGACCCACCTTGTCAAATCGCCAAGTGCAGTTTTAGAACGTTTACAATCAGACGTCTTGGAATTTTGCAAGTTGCATCCAGTCTCGTTGCGAATCATTGATCTGAACTGGCCTTTCGTTAACTACTTTGCAACGTTGCAACAAGGTAGCATTGCATTCGAGAGACGGTTTGCAAGGTCGGTACCGGTGGGTAGCGTTAGCTAGCGTTTTTTCTAATTGTTAGCTGACATTAGATTGTGTTAATTACATTAGCTAGCTAGCTAACGCAACATTACCTGATATGAGAGATGGATACTGTGCGCAACGTTGTCTAAATGTTGCCTTTCTTGACATGGTCCGGTAGCTATAGCGTTAACTGTGCAAATAGCTATGTAATTTAGTAACGTTACATTGTAATCAAATGTAAGACAAAATCTACATAAACAAATAATATGACCTCTCATGTTACACAAAAATGTATTAGGGTTCCATAACCCCCCCCCCCCCCCTGTTATTGTAACGCTAGCAGACACCGGAAAAAACAGTATCCCGCTCATACACAACTGAGTAGAACAGCGACCCTGATGCATTAGCTCCACCTATCCTCTCTGGCGGACCAACCACTCATGGGTGATGGAAAACGCGTCGTTTTTCCCGGGAATGTTGCCACAGACACCCAGTTCTTTAATCATAAATAATAATAATAATAATAATATGGTGGCAAAGACCATTATTGCATTCGATAATTATTGCTGTGGCATATCGCCCAGCCTTAGTAGCTGTTTCTATCACAAGTTTCATGAACTTCACTCAGACACTCTCCCAAGCAATAGAGATCAAGGTGACTCCTCGTAGGCTTCGGCTTGTGAATAATAAACGTCTCCCCATCTCATATCCTACCTACCTCTCGTATCCTACAGATGCATCTCCTTTCTCACTCCTCTAGCTGTTCAGAATTTTCTGCTAAACAATGAAATCTCTCACCACTGCCTCCTTTAGAATATTAGGTTGTGCAGTCTTGTGGTGCATCTAATCCTGGAAGCAGGAGTGAGATTTAGACTTTGAGATTTACTGTAAAACTTGGAGACTTTGGTAAGATTTTACGCGCTTTACGTTAGAAAGTTAAAGGAGGCTTTTCTCCTCTCCGGTGTCTACCGTTAGCTGTCCAGAGCCATCTCATGTGTTTTTAAGTTGTGGATTGGTGTTTTTGTCTCTGCAGCATATCATAACTATTGTTAACTAAATAGTTTGCCTCCGTTGTTAAGTACTAACGTTAAATATAGTAGTTAGTCTAGTATTATAAATGGATTCCAGATAAAGTTTGGGTGTATTTTGGCCTGTGACAAAATATTACCTAGCTAGCTAAGTACAAGGGTTTCTTTTCTTTGAGTTACTGGCATTTAGCAAAAGTTAGCTGATTATAAATCAGATTGATTCCACACCTGGTCATTCTTTTGTGTATAAACTAAACGCTTATCTGACATTACCTGGGAAGTTAGCTAAAAGAGGCTTTTTTCCTCTCCAGTTTCTACTGCTTGTTGTCCGGAGCCACCTAGCGTGTTTTTAAGTGTGGTGTTGCTGACTCCGCCTCGGCAGTAACTTTAGCTTAATGTAGGGAGAGATAGGGAGATAGTTAGGGGTTAAAATGTGGCCAAAACTATGTGAGGGGTGTAGAATGATCGCTCTGCTGGAAAGCGATTTCCTTGGGCTGTTCGTCTGTCACCGTTGTCAGCTTATTGAGCATCTTGAGAGCAAGATTCGTGTTCTCGAGGGCCAACCGGCTGAACCATCACATAGTTCACAATTGGAAGAGTTCCCAGAACTAAGTAGTATGTTCTTTAAAGACCTGGTGTGGGGGGAAGTCTCCAGAGCAGGCAGGGAGAGACAGTTGGGTGACAGTAGGGGGTAATCGCAGGAAAGGGCTTGCACTCCACATAGGGGTGGCATCTCCAGAGGTTGTGGTGTCCAACCGAATCCAGCCCTTGCAGGAATTGGACCTGGCCCTTGACCCTGAAAGTGGGGGGACTGATGAGCCTCAGGGCACCCAGATGGCCACATCCTCCAGGAAAAGGGAGTTATTGATACTGGGGGACTCAATTATTAGAGGGGTAGACAGCATAGTCTGTTTGCGTGACAAGGAGTCTTGCACGGTGTGTTGCCTGCCTGGTGCCCAGGTAGGAGATCTCCTTGAGCGCCTGGACAAGCTCCTGGCCAGAGAAAAAAGGGATCCAGTTGTCATGGTCCACGTAGGGACCAATGACATAGGTAAGGGCAGATTTGAGGTCCTCCAGGACAAATTTGTGGAATTAGTAGAGAAGATTAGGAGCAAAACCTCCACGGTAGTTCTCTGGAATTCTACCTGTACCACGTGCAAGCAGAACTTTATCTGGAGGTTTAACACGTGGCTACAATCCTTTTGTAGGAAAGAGGGGTACAGGTTTATGGGGCACTGGAATTCCTTTTGGGCCAGGAGTGAGCTGTACAAACATGATGGGCTACACCTGAACCGGAGGGGTACATTTGCACTGGGCCAGTGTATGCTCAGGGTAGCACAGGGTTGTTTAAACTAGAGACTTGGGAGGGAGGATAGAGAGTGAAATGGGTAGGGAGGCGCAGACTGCCCAGATGGAAGCTGTCAAAGCTACCTATAATAGTGAAAACGTTAATAAAATCTTTTTAAAGGAAAATTTTAATAAGGGTGGCTTGGGACGGCGGGGAGTGAGGGAACAGGAGAGGATGTGTAGAAGCAATAGTCTGAAATGTCTTTGTTTAAATGCTAGAAGTATAAAAAACACATTTTTGTAAATTTAGGCTGATATTAATAGTAAGGGCCAGGGGCG
Organism: Anguilla rostrata; assembly: GCF_018555375.3. Taxonomy (NCBI): domain Eukaryota; kingdom Metazoa; phylum Chordata; class Actinopteri; order Anguilliformes; family Anguillidae; genus Anguilla; species Anguilla rostrata. The sequence continues at coordinate 31,919,313 of NC_057938.1, forward strand.
ATTCTAGGATCAGACCTTTAGGGGGGCTCAGCCCCTAATGAGAATGTGACATGCATACAGTGCCTTGCAAAAGTGTTTAACCCCCCTGCCAAATCACGCATTTCATTGGATAACAATTAATACATTAATATTTTTCTATATATGATATTTTAATTTACTACAATACTTTTAATGAAATACTAGTAAGTAACATGAGTTTTACACCACAAAATATTTTTTAAGAAAATGAAAAATGGAATATGCTGTTTTCAAGTAAGTATTCAACCCCTTTCGCTTTGGCAAACCTCAATTCAATTAGGGTACACACTGTTACCTTTAGAAGCAACTTAATTAGTTGGGTGGTCTATTGTAGTGTATAATAATAATGCTTCAAAATGAACAATCACAGATTTCAATATAATACACCTGTTTTAGAGAGGACCCACAGTCAGTTAATGAAACCTGAGGCAAAGACTCAATCATAATGACCATAACATTCCAAAGTAAATAAAAGATCAAGTTATAGCAAAGCAGATACGAGGAGAAATGTACAAAACATTGTTTCAGTCTCTGAACCACATGGGGACAGTCCACCATATCATCAAGCAATGAAAGAAGCATCATACAATACATTTTGCTGGCAAGTGTGCAATGCAAGCAGACTAGCGCAGAGAGATAATATTAGCCAATAATCTCTGAGTTAGCTAGCTAGTGAACAACGTCAGGTAACGTTCTTTGACACTATTCACACCATGGAACTATAACCAGAGACTTTCTAAGTCTTAAATCAACTTTGCTATAACTCTATGACCCACACAAACAATGTTAACTAAATTTAACAGTACCCACACAAATGACATTCACACACTACCATGTTTAAAATCTTAAATCAGCAAATTTACAAGCAAGCTAGCTCAGAGATGATCTAACGTTAGCTAGCTAGCTAGCTTGTGAGCTCACTAAAACATTGATACATCGCCAAACACATCAAATCAACTGCACAGTAATATTGATTTGACCCAACGTTCTCTGTCAGAACATTCAGCAATTTTATTTGCTAACGTTTCAACTTAGTTTGTGTTTTTCTGCACAAATGAAATCCTAAATTCACTACCTAGCTACATCTCGAGAGCTCAGTTTGAAACTAGGGGTGGGGCTGGTAGGAAGTGTAGAACAGTGTTGATTTTCAATTTAGAAGCATTTAGGCCCTCAGGCAAGTACGCAAAATCTAACATTAGAGAGGGCTAAAAATGATTTCAGAAAATAATAACTATTATTAATAATAATAATAATAATAATAATAATAATAATAATAATCATCGTCATCGTTATTTTAGGGGTGCTGAGATGAAATTTAGGTGTGCTTCAGCACCCCTAAAAAGAGTCTAAAATCGCCAATGGTAAGGGCTATGACATAGTAGGGATTACAGAGACATGGCTGGGGGGAGAGGATGAGGATGAATATAATATAGAAGGGTATAAACTTATTAGGAAGGATAGATCCTGTAAGAGAGGTGGGGGTGTGGCTCTATATGTAAAAGATAATCTTAATGTGCAAGCAATTCCAGAAATTGACCAGTTCATGCCTAGTGAGGATATTTGGATTAAGCTCATACGGGAAGGGGCTTAACATAGGACTGTGTTACCGACCGCCAGCTTCAGACAGCTTCAGTAGTGTGAATACAATGCTCTTTGAAAATACAAGCTTGCAGAGGACGTGAGACTATTGTCATGAGCGACTTCAATTACCCCAGTATTAATTGGGAATTGGTGACAGGACAAGGAAAAAGGGAGGAGGAATTTTTAGATGTTATAAATGACCTTTTGTTTAGCACAGTATTTCAGACAGCCTACAAGAGGGAATTCAATTATAGATCTGGTGTTATGTAATGACTCTGAGGGAATTTGTAGTACAGAGGTAATGGAACCACTTTGGACAAGTGATCATTCCAAAATTAGGTTTGATGTGTTTTGGCGAACTAAGAGGGCCCCATCTAACTCCAGGATTTTAACTTTAGGCGTGCCAACTTTAAAAAGATGCAGTCAGAATTAAGTAAGGTAGACTGGGTGCAACTTCTTGATTGCAGGACTGTGAATGAAAAGTGGGGCAGGTTCAAAAGGGTTATACTTTATGCACAGTGTAAATTCATTCCAAAGGTGCGGAAAAGTACGTTGAGAAAGCAGTCTCCACAGCGGATGAATAAAGCTATACGGAAAAGTTTGAGGAAAAAAACTGTTTAAGATATATAAAAATGACAGTACTGAGAGTAATAAGGCTGAATATTATAGTATGCATGCTAAGGTTAAAAAATAACTAAGCGTAGCCAAAAGGCTCTATGAAAGGCAAATGGCAGAAGATGCTAAAAGTAATCCTAAGCGTTTCTTTCAATAATGTAGTAGGAAAATGAAAGTTAAAGAGGAGGTTAAGGGCATTAAAAATAATGACTGAGCACTGCTTCATAAGAATAAGGATATTGCTGATGCCCTAAATGGCTACTTCGTTGACAGTTTTACCAGAGAAGAGGTTACTATTTTTATTTTATTTTTTTTATTTAAGCTTTATTTACCCAGGGTAGGTTCGCTGAGCACAGATGCTCTTTTGCAGCAACGCCCTGCTTCACACTCATACACATTCACACCTGGGAGCTGCCCAGTACAACCACAATCCTCTATTGTTGGCCACTGAGCAGCTCCACTGGAGGGAAGAGAACATTTTTTTAGCCAATTAAATCAGGGGATGATTGGGTGGCAAGTTTTTGCGAGAGCCAGATCTGGGATTTTAGCCAGGACACCGTGGAACCCCCTACTCTTTTGCGAATAGTGTCATGGGATCTTTAATGACCACAGTGAGTCAGGACCTCGATTTAACGTCTCATCCGAAAGACGGCGTCTCCTACAGCAGTGTCCCCGTCACTGCACTGGAGCATATTTCACCAGAGGGAAGATTACGCCCTGCTGGCCCACCAACACCACTTCCAGCAGCAACTCAGTATTCCCTGGTGGTCTCCCATCCAAGTACTAACCAAGCCCACACTTGCTTAGCTTCAGCCAGTCGGCAGGAGCAGAGTGCATGGTGGTATGGCTGCTGGCAAACTAATAGACTGGAAGGCATATTCAATACTCAGAATGTCTTGGCAGATATTGAGATAGGGGATATAGAAGTATTGGATAAATTACATAAACTAAAGACAAATAAAGCAGCAGAGCATCATTAGAGACAAACCAGAATTATTTCTTGAAATTAATAACATCCTAAGGGATAGCCAACATGGTTTTTGCAAGGGAAGGTCATGCCTGACACATCTTTTGACATTCTTTGAGGAAGTTATCAAGTGTCCGGATGGGAGCAGGGCTTATGATATTATATACTTAGATTTCCAAAAAGCATTTGATAAGCTACCACACGACAAACTCATTATCAAAATGATGACTGTAGGAATTACAGGAGGCATTTCAGAGTGGGTTCGGAACTGGTTACGGGATAGAACACAAAGGGTAGTAGGAGGAGGGATCTTATCTGAGCAAAGTATTGTGGGATGTGAAGTGCTGGGTCCACTGCTCTTCCTCATTTACATAGACAACCTTGACACGAACATTGAAAGTACACTAGTTAAATTTGCAGATGATACAAAACTGGGAGGTTTAGCCAACAGTTTGGAATCTACTAAAGTAATCCAAGAAGATTTAAACAGAATCCAGAAGTGGGCAGAACCCTGGCAAATGAAATTCAATATAACTAAATGTAAAGTTCTACATGTGGGGAATAAAAACATAGGGCAGGATTACTTTATGGGTGGTACAAAATTAGAATGTGCACATGTAGAAAAAGACTTGGGAGTAATAGTTGATCAAAGACTATGAGAGTCTGGTCAATGTACTGTAACAGTAAAAAAAGCCATCAGGATGCTGGGATAAATAGCCAGGAGTATAAATCTAAGGAGATCATACTCACCCTATACAATACCCTTGTCAAACCACACTTTGAGTATTGTGTGCAGTTCTGGGGATCATACTACAAGAAAGATATAGAGGCGCTGGAAAAGGTCCAAAGACGGGCAACCAAATTGATTCCAGGTATAAAAGATAAGTGTTATGAGGAAAGGCTTGAGATGCTTGGACTTTTCAAGCTTAGTAAAAGGAGACTTAGGGGAGATTTGATTGAGGCTTTAAAATTTATTAAAGGGATTAACAGGTGAACTACAAGAAATTATTCAAGTTGAGTTCGGTTAGCAGAATGAGGGGGCATAAAAAGAAACTGGCAAAGGGTAAATTTCACACAGATATTAGGAAATATTTTTTCACACAGAGTGGTCAATGGCTTGCCTGGACATGTAGTGGAGGCAGAAACACTGGGGGTATTCAAGGCCCGGCTTGATACAGTGTTAGATACTATCTAGCTTTTAGGTAAACTAAGCATTAAGTGCAGTTTAGTGGGAGGAATAGACGAGCAATGTTGGGCTGAATGGCCTGTTCTCGTCTTACGTTACGTTATGTTATGTTATGTTAAGTTATGTTATGAAGATTAAAATGAGTTTAATCAAAAAGAAGATTTTCATTAGACAGAATAGTAACAAAATCATTGATCATTAAATGAATCAAAAATACCATAAAATATAAAAAAGTTGTCATAAAAGTTATGAGTTGTATTTCATGAAAAAAATATCAGATTGTTAAATGCAGACAAGCAGGTGTGAGAGATTGTCAGAGAGAGCATGTGGAGAAAAGAGCACCACTCACTTTTATACAGTAAAGTAAACCAATGGTATCACAGAAGGGAACGCAGGCAGGGATGTCTCAGGGTCACAGCATGCTGAGACACTTCTAAAAACTAATTAGAGGCCTACTGCAATGCTCCAGTGAATACAGAGAATAGATGTATGTAACTAAAGTGTTATTAAAACATACATAATACACATATTTCAGCTTAATCATTAATTAACTAATCATTCATTTCTCTAATAATTAATTTAATGTAATAATAATGTAGTTATTAATCGACACTACATCTGATTACTTTTGATTTATTTCTATAATTTCCACTTCATCACTCGTCTCCCCTCTCTTTGCCTTCTAGCCCTGTTATGCTAGACAGTTGTCATGTCTTCCTTTACTCTATATATTGTAACCTCTCTTTTCTGACCCCTTTAGCTCTTCAGAATGTCCCACTATACAGATGAGCCCCGCTTCACCATTGAGCAGATTGACCTGCTGCAGCGGCTGCGGCACACAGGCATGACCAAGCAGGAGATCCTCCATGCCCTGGACACCCTGGACCGGTTGGACCGTGAGCATGGGGACAAGTTTGGCCGACGCTCGTCCTATGGGGGCAGAGGAGGAGGCGGGGGCTGCACAGCTGGTAACAGCAGCAACAACAACCATGGAAACAACACAACCTCCTCCACGTCCTCCTTCACCTCTGCCTCCAGCAATCTGGCGGCCTCTTCCTCCACCACCACCACAGCCACTCAGACGCAATACCGTGGCACGCTGTCACCGTCGCCCAGCTACGACACATCCCCACCCCCACAGGCCACCATCTCCTCAGCTGTCTCCCTGGTGGGTGTGGCCCAGAACGGGCGGGATGGCCTGGCCGGGGCCACGCCAAATGGCAAGCTCTCTCCACCACGCTATCCTGTCAACAGTGCCATTGGTGCCCGCAGTTACACCTTTGAGGCGGTGGAGGAAGAGCTGGACATCGACGACAAGGTGGAGGAGCTCATGAGGTCAGTGGGCATGTGAGGGGATCACGGGTACAGATTAGATGAATGTGATCATATTTCAGAAGTAGCAGCCTTTGAATACACCTGTTGCTGGGAAGAATGGGGAGATCACTGTAATATAACAGGACAGTTCTGTACTGCACTCTGCAGTGGTGTAATAAACACAAACCTGGCCCAAAGGAACAAGCACCATAAGAACCCTAAATGTCATATTGGACATTGACTGCTGTAGTGTTTCTACTGTAATTCCTTTTTAACTAGGTGTCCTGTATACAATCTGAAAAAAACACATTTTCAACATACAAAAATGTTACCACTATAAGTCATTACTACTAGAAAAATCTACACCTGCCATTAAAAGTACTGATATCAAAATGATGCCAAGTTACAATAAACAATATTGACTATCTTACCTAACAGAAATTAAACGTGGTATTCCAAAGCAATGCTGCTACCCAGTGCTTCCTAAATTATTTCAAGTAACTTCGCTCTGTGTTTTTTCATCTTACCATGTGAAAAAATTACTTCGCATTATTCACCTGTGTGTAAAAATACGAAGTTATCCTTTCAGAAATGCTTACTGTTATCATTGTGTGAATTTGTACAGTGTGATCAGTGTATACCATTTAGCACTGGCTCTTTGCTATATATATGAAAGAAAGGCAGTGATATATGGCGCGGTGTCACAATTCAAAGTGTGAGAGGCTGGCACCATCAGGAACGCAACAAGAATCCCCCCAGTTTATGTCCGCAGTGATTTGACGGGCATCCAACGAGCGTTCATTGACAAAATGGTCAGCTCTCAAGCTGGCAACTTGTGTACCCCTCTGTCCTGCTCTGTTTTCAGTTTCTTTCCTCAGATATGCAGTTTTTGTGCTTATAAAGTTTTAGGTATTTTCATATGCTAAGCTGCAGGTAGAACTTGTCTTTGCTGTCTTGTCTTTTGCTTTGCTGAGTGACTTGAAAGAATTGAGGAAATATTGGGTAGCATTGCTTTGGAATACATGTTATTAAATTTCGGTGAGGCAAGATAGCCTATGTCGTTTGTAGTACCGTAACTTGGCGTCATTTTGATATCAATACTTTTAATGGCAGGCCTGGATTTTGGCAGTCTGAATGAATGAGTTATAGACGGTGTATGTCTTGTATGTGTGAGTAACTTGGCATTTTTGTACGTTGAAAACGTGTTTTTTATGAGATATCATTTCTTTTTGCAAAGCGTTTTATTACGAGAGTGAGAAATGCGAAGTGACCCTGTAAGAAACGGTTGTGGATTATGGCTATCCTTGTGTGAATTTGTACAGTCTGATGAGCGTGTACGTTTAGCAGTTTCGGTCTGCTATATATGTAAAACAGTGGCTGTGACAAATGGTGCGGTGGCGTAAGTGTAAACGCATCAGAAAAGGTGAAATATGGCCAGTGTATGTAGGCTACTCACGGATTTGACGGGCATCCAACGAGCCTTGATTGACAAAAGAATCAGCAAGCCCGTAGAATTAGAGGTGCCTAGGTCGCAACTTGTGTACCCTTCTGTCCTGCTCCGTTGTCTGTTATTTCGTGAAGATGCACTTTTAGTGTTTGTAAGGTTTATAAGCCATTTTGATAGGCTTATCTGCAGGTAGGAATCCTCTTTGCTGTTTTGTTAAGCTAGAACCGGAAAAGTTGATAGTGGAGAATAGGAGCATATGTCCCAGCAGGCTTTGCATATGAGAAAATAACAACAGTGTGAGATAAATTAGGCGAAATGATGAAATTGCGTAGTTGAAACAATATGTTTTTAGCAGAATGGGCATGTAGGTGAAGGTTGACATGATCACAGACTATAGTGAGAAGTAAATGAAGTGACCATGAGCGAGCTTAGTTTCCTTATCAAACGGTATATATAACAGTCTGTATTAAACATTAGTTGTTGAAGTGGAGGGTTAAATAACATGTGAAATCTATTGCACTAATGTATTTTCCTCATGTTCAGTGCTAGTAGTTATATTTATGAGTGAATCATGATTTTAGACAAATTTCCCTGGCTTTTACATTTGACTCAAAACTACCGAACGTCTGAATATTCTAATACCGAACCGTTTCTTCTTTTTTTTTTTTTAAGTACTGAGAAACACGACGTCAGACATATATTCCAATCCACTGCTCAGCTTAGCAGAGAATGCACATTTCAGAGTGCCACAGAGACAGATAGAATAATAACACATAAATTCACATTTATATTATTTATATATAGCTATTTTTGAAGGTAGCCTACCCAGGTATCACAAATGCGCCTATATTTCTACAAATGGATTGTCCAAGACAATATATGACCACTCAGCCTCAAAAGGGACATCTCTACGCGTAAAACCAGTGGTAAGATTGTATATTTTTTCAATGTTTAGTCCCAGATATCGACTGTGGAATGACATGGTATAATTTTTTAAAAACTTTGTCTCGCTTATTTCGTTATTCAGTAAGCAGCGTTTTCACTGCTGTATTGGCATATTTTATGGCAAATGTCGGGTTTATCTTGTTGCTACGGAATATTACAATACATTACATTATAGGCATTTGGCAGACGGTCTTATCCAGAGCGACGTACAACAAAGTGTATAACCATAACCGGGAACAAGTGTGTCGAAAACCCTAGAGGGCAGTAGCCTACCGTTCCAAGTGCAGGGAACAACCGCATAGTTCAACTTGGACCCTGTAGGTTAAACTGATTAACACTAGCACAAACAAGAACAGCAACAACGCAGTCTATGAAAAAATACAAGCAATAGTTAAGACGAGTGCATTAACTAAGTCACCTATGAAACAGCTACCTAGTTACAACCCTAAGCTTACAGTGAATTTATAATTTATAAGAATAATAATAATCCTAACAAATACAATAGGGTTCCACCAGCTTCACTGCTTGGACCCCTAATAATCCTAACAAATACTATAGGGTTCCACCAGCTTTGCTGCTTGGACCCCTAATAATAATAATAATCCGAACAGATACAATAGGGTTCCACCAGCTTCGCTGCTTGGACCCCTAATAATCCTAACAGATACAATAGGGTTCCACCAGCTTTGCTGCTTGGACCCCTAATAATAATAATAATCCGAACAGATACAATAGGGTTCCACCAGCTTCGCTGCTTGGACACCTAATAATAATAATCCTAACAGATACAATAGGATTCCACCAGCTTCGCTGCTTGGATCCCTAATAATCCGAACAGATACAATAGGGTTCCACCAGCTTCACTGCTTGGACCCCTAATAATCCTAACAAATACAATAGGGTTCCACCAGCTTCGCTGCTTCGACCCCTAATAATAAGAATAATCCTAACAGATACAATAGGGTTCCACCAGCTTCGCTGCTTGGACACCTAATAATAATAATCCTAACAGATACAATAGGATTCCACCAGCTTCGCTGCTTGGATCCCTAATAATCCGAACAGATACAATAGGGTTCCACCAGCTTCACTGCTTGGACCCCTAATAATCCTAACAAATACAATAGGGTTCCACCAGCTTCGCTGCTTCGACCCCTAATAATAAGAATAATCCTAACAGATACAATAGGGTTCCACCAGCTTCGCTGCTTAGACCCCTAATAATAATAATAATCCGAACAGATACAATAGGGTTCCACCAGCTTCGCTGCTTGGCCCCCTAATAATCCTAACAGATACAATAGGGTTCCACCAGCTTCGCTGCTTGGACCCCTAATAATCCGAACAGATACAATAGGGTTCCACCAGCTTCGCTGCTTGGACCCCTAATAATCCTAACAAATACAATAGGGTTCCACCAGCTTCGCTGCTTGGACCCCTAATAATCCTAACAGATACAATAGGGTTCCACCAGCTTCGCTGCTTGGACCCCTAATAATAATCCTAACAGATACAATAGGGTTCCACCAGCTTCGCTGCTTGGACCCCTAATAATAATCCTAACAGATACAATAGGGTTCCACCAGCTTCGCTGCTTGGACCCCTAATAAACCCTATACCACTAGATGAACAGCACTCCGACAGCCAGTGATTTAGCGACGATAGCCTACTGTAGACCTCGTCGCTCTTACAAGCTGGAAGCGGGCCAGAGCATATTACTTCACAACATCTTTTTAGCCACTGCACACACCGATACAAAGTTATTTTAGTGACCTCCGATTGCCTCAATTGGATGTTATTGGTGCCGACAAGGATAATAATTCCAGAATATTTACGTTTACTTTTAGCCAGCGCTCTTAGATTAGCCTCAACGTCGGCAGCTCTGGCACCAGGCATACACTGCGCTATGGTTGCTGATGTCTCTAACCTCACGTTTCTCAAAATACTATCCCCTATGATCAGGGATTTCTCAGTAGGTGTGTTACTTAGTGGGGAATATCGGTTGGAAACACAAGTTGGGTGGTGCTCAGCGGCCCTAGGCCGACAACTATGTTTCTTCTGCACCGCAACAAAATCATCCTGCAGCGAGGACACTGGCAGCGGAGAAACACTCGCATCTAGACTAGCATCCGGCTCAGTCAAAAGGGAATCTAACAAAGTCTCACTCTCCGGGATCTGATATAATGTCCAGATGCAGGCCTTTAACTCAGCTACATTCTGGGCTAATTCTTAATTAAGCTAACACTTACCAGAAATACCATTACTAGTAAAATTGGCAACCGAGCTAAGGCTAAACATGCAGCGGACGGTACAAATGGAAGCCGTGATGCACTCTTACCGTATTTTTCTTTAGTTGTTAGCGTCTTTAAAGATGCGATAACTTCTTAAGATTCAAAAAACAGATTTGGAATAAAAGTTTGTTGAATTAAGCAGAGCAAACACAACAACAGTAAAACGCGCCTTCTCAGGGCACAATTTCCCAGAATCCAAAGCAGGTCCAAATGAAACTCACAAGCACGCTCTCTGTCTGTACTCCCAGTCTCAGCCTTGCACCTTTAAGCACCTAGGCTGATTAGTTAACGCAGCCCAGATGCGAGTGCTCTCCCCACTTTGTAGGTGTGGCCAAAATAAATTTGTTCCATTGGACTAAATGTTAGTTACCTACCACAGCTTTAATGTCTCTCTTTTTTTCACTCTGTAGAAGGGACAGTGGGATGGTGAAGGAGGAGATCAAGGCTTTCCTGGGGAATCGGCGTATCTCCCAGGCTGTGGTTGCCCAGGTGACAGGTAAGTCTAGCTTGTAGTGTGCAGTTCTACTCACTTTTGTTTAAAATTTGCATCTTTATTCAGTGATGATCTGTCTTTGTTTCTGTAGCTGTGTGATGGAGTATGTCAAATGTTATGATTTCAATCTGCATCTGTATTTTTAGATGACTGTTCTGCTTTTTGTGTTTCTGTGTCTTTGTTCAGGGGAACATTGGTTTGTGTGTGTCTGTTCAGATCAGCATTGGTTTGTGTGTGTCTGTTCAGATCAGCAATGGTTTGTGTGTGTGCGTGTTTGTTCAAATGAGCATTGCTTTGTTTGTGTCTGTATTTGTTCAGATTAGCATTGGTTTTTGTGTCTGTACTTGTTCAGATCAGCATTGGTTTGTGTGTGTCAATATTCATTCAGGGCAGCATTGGTTTGTATGTGTTTTTATTTGTTCACATTAGCATTGGTTTGTGTGTGTCTGTATTTGTTCAGATCAGCATTGGTTTGTGTGTGTCTGCGTTTGTTCAGATCAGAATTGCTTTGTGTGTGTCTGCATTTTTTCAGATCAGCATTGGATTGTGTGTGTCTGTATTTGTTCAGATTCACATTGGTTTGTGTCTGCAGCCTTTCTCGGTCTCTTCCTCTCTCTCAGGCATCAGTCAGAGCCGTATCTCTCACTGGTTGCTGCAGCAGGGGTCAGACCTGAGTGAGCAGAAGAAGAGGGCATTTTATCGCTGGTACCAGCTGGAGAAGACCACACCCGGTAGTGCCCCTGTCCTACTCCACCCCCAGTCTCTTTCCTTTAAACAACCACTGGAGACTTTGAGCCATTGGCTTATAGTCATGTGTACTCCTATCTTAACTGTGGTACACACAAACACACCACATCTTTTCTCTGTGCTGGCGCTGTACTTCTACCATGGTAATGTGTTCCATTGTTAGCATCCTCATATAATGCCTTTATCATAGACACCAAGGTCAAAACCAAAGAAAAATCGTCTATACTTCACAATTCAAGAGCCTTTTTTCTCCTGCCCACACTGTATCACGCAGCTACTGTCTTTTCGCACATCATTTTTCAGGAGAAAATGCTTGTAAAATGGGAGCACTGTAGAGCCCTGATGTGAGACTACAAGTGTGTCTATGTGTGTGCATGTTCATCACATTTGTGCTCTTTTGGATGCATGTGTAGTTTCTGGATTTGTGCATTCAAGCTTGCATGAATGTGTGCACATGCATGTTGGCTAACACATCCTTCCTGTCATTAAATCCTCTCCCCTGTGTGACTGCATCCTTCACAGGGACACTCCCTGCTTTTCATGAACACGCATACACACACACACACATACACACACACATACAATTGCAATATTTCTAACTTCTTCTTGTCCTTGGGAGGTTTGGTGCCTGGAGGCGGAGGGGCCTTGCTGCAAAGCCTAATTATTTAGTGTTGTACAGACTTTTAGTTTATGATAGAGAAACCTCTCCTGCCTTCAGTACAAAAATTAATCAATGATCAAGTTTTTTGATTATTGATAAGCAAGCAATGATACAGAAATGATCAATCATAGTTTCCAAGATGGTAAAAACATCCTATTCACTTTGACCCCGATAAAACTTATTTAGGGTAGGCAAATCTACATCATGTTTCCCTACGTGATTAAATAGTTAAATAAATACATTTCACAAAATAAACTAGAAAGTACATCAATATGGAAGGTTTGATCTGACCCAAGCTTACCTGCAAGTATGCAAGTTTAACATAGTTGGCAGACTGTAGGGGAAATTTCACTTTATAACGCTTCTGGGGTCATTTTCACACGTACCCGGGCTTGTGTGCACCCCAGACAGTTTTAGGTTGCTTGCTTCAATATTTAGATATTTGATACCCCCCCATCCAATAGAAGCCCATTCAACATCAGACTCCACGTTGGACTCATTGTAAACACACGTCCCTGCTTCTCATGACTGATATGGTCCTTCTAATGAATGTGTTGCCCTTAATTTTTTGATTAGTTATTTAATTTTAAATTTCTAACGTTAGAAACAAATTATTTTTTTTTTTTTTTTTAGCGCAAGTCCACACAGTGCGGTTTCCGGTTTTTTCTTCTTCGATTTCGTTTCGTGACAAAAAAAAGCAAAACATTCAGTTAACTTTGAAATTGAACAAACTAACATCTGCTAGCTTTTGTCTGATGCGATATCGGTGTAATAATGAGGTGCATTGTACCCAGTTGTTATAATGCCCCCGTTAAACTGGCATTGAAAGCACATTTTCATAGTTTTCCACACGATGCAACTTCGTGTCAGACATGGCTGGATGTAATCAGACACCCCAACATAACAGCCGAAGAAGTTCGCAAACGAGGACTAAAGGCTTTTACATAGTCTATAAGTACAGGGCACATACGCTGTGCGGACGGACAGTCCGCAGTCGTTCGCCCTTTCATACTCTAGTCGTACCACCGCATACCCAAGCCCTACATTTCCCACAATCTTTGCGCGTCGTTTTCCTTTTCTGCCAGAAGTTAGACTGTAAACAACATGGCCTCGTCCTTGCCCAGCGTTGTGCATATTTTTTTCTATGAATTGTTGTTCTTCTGAAAATCTTTATAATCCCGTTGGGATGAATCGCAAAGGTGCCTGTACCTTCTCACCTCTTCAGCCAGTCTCTTTTCAAATGTCCACTCCATGTCTATTTTGTGTATTCCGCATTACCGCGTGTTTCCGGTGCCACATGAAATGCATGTCGATGTGAAACAGTTTCATACCGAGCCATGATTTGTGTGACACAGGTACGCGTACGCTAGGTACGCACGGTCACAAAAATTGAGCTTCGCGCGGACATGCCAAGGCGGACGTACGCTGAGGTCCGCTATTTCATCGTTTTGACCGCGCGGACCCCAGCGGAGTCCGGTCCGTGTATGCTACGTCTGGACCATGAATTGGCCTTAAGGGTATGCAGCGACCACTTTGAAGCCACCGACTACCAAGGCAACCGTCTGAAGCCTGGAGTTGTACCCACCGTTTTCCCATTTGTTGGTCGAACCACTCGAGGTAGGTACTGAGTGGGCTGGCTAACGCTATCGCGTCTGTCTGTGATACATAGGATGTCTACGGTAACAGTTAGACAGCTTGCTGACTGTTGTTATAGGGTTTTGCTAGCTATATAGTAATACAACACTATTTATACGACCAATCTAATGTTATTGTCTGCAGGTACGCCCACATCAGAAGTCACGCAATGATATGCATCCTCAAGTTCGACACTAAACTGTCTGGGTCTGCTTCCTGCATTTGTAAAGGAAAGCAACAAAACAGCGTAAAATATTACCATAATCAAATAACTAATCAGAAAATTAAGGGCGACACATTCATTAGAAGGACAATATCAGTCATGAGAAGCAGGTTATAAGTGTGTTATAAAGTGAAATTCCCCTTTAATACAGCACTTGTATCTTTTAGTCCATAAGTAAATTATCAATCAGTGGAGTACATCTAATACACACAACTGAGCTAGGAAAAAAATACGGAATAAAGAAAAAAGGTAAAGACCCCATCTCTTCACAATCCCACTCCCACAGTAACCGTTAGCGAGATTGAGCTTACACACTGTCCACAAGAGTCGACCCAACTCTTGTTTTTAATAAATCGAATATCCTAATTCCAATCAACTTAGCAAACGGAGAAGAGATTCAGTATTTTCCAATAAAATAACCACGAGGCACACTGTTTATTTGACGAACGCAAGCACTGTGTGTGAAATCTGATTTGACCCTTTCGGACAAACTTTCAAAACAGTGTGCCTATGACGATATCACTAAGGTCATATCAAGTTCAAATTCAACGCATGTCTCATGTACAAAACAGGAATGATAACTGTAATAAATATAACAAAAATAAATCAATACTCTGTAATCAATACTCCGAAGATCCTGACCTAAACTCTCGCATAATCAGATCTCGCTCCTTCTGGTCCATGTCCCCATGCTGCAAGATTGAGACAAGATTACATCCAGCGCATAAGCACACTCTGCCTCTACATAGCCTAGACTTCTGAATATTGCATTTCTAAAAGGGTTCTAGCTTTCGTTTCAAAAGTAACTTGATCTCACCAGGGCGAAGTCCCTTTTTCTTCTTGTGTTCAAGAAAATGACAGCCTGCGTGATTGTCAAAGTCTCGTACAGGTCGCAGAGCATATCCAACTTCCATTCCTGTTTTAAAAAACATAGTAAGTCCCAGAGTAAAAGTGCAACACTTCATGCAAATAGCCATTTTATTTCAGTGAACAGCTGTAGCACAGGATCTTGAGACCAAAGACACTGGACATTAAGAAAGAGGTACACCAGGGTCTCATTTATGACACTGTGCAATTACTCTCCTTCCTGGGTGTACTCTTTCATTATCACAAGAACTAAGTCAAACAAGGCTTAGATTTCACAATTTTAGCAGAGTGCTGTAGCAAGAAGGAAGTCAGAAGCATACCGTAAGCAAGTACGTGAACGCAAATGACAATGCCGGGCGACGCTGCAAATGCATGGCTCAGTTGAATTGCTCACCTCCCTCTCCACATTGATGTAGAACTTCTTGATACCTTCCAAAGTAAGGTCCTCCTTTAACAGGGATGCAAACTGGTTGGCGCATAAATTTTGGTCACTTCCAACACATCAGCTGGCATCGTAGCAGAGAGGAGCACCACCTAAGGAGAAAGGGAGGTTATAATCTCTGCTTCACGTGAACACTTCTTTCACCTCCTAAGAATGAATTTGTGGCACTAGACTCTGAGACACAGGACACCGGACATTAAGAAAGAGGTCTGCCCACATCTCATTTGCAGTGCAGTGCAGAGCTAAATATTCTACTTCAACCTACTACCCTGCTAGCATTATTTCATAAACCAAGACGACTTGATTTAGAAAATTTTAGCATGGTTCTTAAACGCAGAAGAATCAGTTTTACATGCATGGTTGAAATATTTCTCTAGTAAGCACCAAAATATTTGTTTATGCATTTTTGAATTTGTTTAAGATAGATTTGATACTTTGATGTGTCCTCAACCATCAGCACTTCATTTAAGATTCACTACAATACAAGCCACAAAAGCTGAAAAATCATGGTACAACAGGCATTTTTAATTTCATTTTAAAGAAGTTGCACTTCTAGATTGCTCGACTGTTTGATTTGGCAAGATTGACTTTCTGGCTTTCTGGACATGATGGATCGGTATCATTCAAGTGGGTCTGCCAAGCGTAGATTGACTCTGTAGCAGTTCTGCAGATGATAACCCTGCTTCAGCTGTTTTTTGTTTCTAACAAATTCTAACACTACTACCAGCCAATTAGTAGGCTGACACAAATCACAATGGGACAGCTATGCCTTTAGCTTATTGATGGACTAGTTGTACCTTGTCAGGAAGCTGGAATTTGAGGATAGATTGATGTGACCACTTTTGGTAGGTGGAAGAAGACCTTTGAGGGTAAGACACATTTTATTTCTATCATGGTGGTTGTGTTTTGAATAGTCTAATCTATTACTGGTGATGCTTTGTCTCTGCCTTTGGTTTTCTTCCAAAAAATTAGTAGGCCAGTCAGTGCATGTTATTGCTATGCGTACATCCCCAGGTCGCCATGCTGTTGCTCAGTATCTCAATAAAGCTGGGTGGTATCATTTAATTTTTAATGTTAGGCTACTGTGAAAGTTATCTCAGTGGATTTGTTAGTAAATGAAGTTGGCTGTGATTTATGCAGTTTTTAAAGCTCATATTTCAATTGCCCCTGTAACTCTCTAACCTTGTAAATGTCTGGAGTTGATCAGATTATTAGCTTGTCTTACTGTGAGCTATTTAATAGTTGTGTGTTTTCCAACGGGATTCCCCTCGTCATTTGCATGTATCTAAGCAATTCTAATTTTTATTTTGTCATGGTGCTGTATTAGCCATGCCAAGTTATTCTGTGCTAACCCAGCGTGATATTGTCTGCTCACTGAGTTTTTCATCATCCATCGGTTTCTTTTTCTAAACTGGGCGGGTGGTGATTGGGGGCTCCATGTGGGCAGTTGTGATTAATACACCAGCCAAAAGCCACTTGCATTTCATAGAATTACTGCTGTACAAGTAAAAGATAACACTTCACTTTACCCATGCTCATTATTATTTTCAGAAATACAGTCACAAATAGGTTTTGAGACAGGCAACAGGCTTGTTTCCTTGTTTGGAACAAAATGAACCATTTTTTTCTTTCAAACCGGTTCAGGAACATTTGTGTTGTGTGCGAAACAAAAGAACAGAATCTGCTCAGACCAAACAGATAGAAAATAAATTAGTTTTACAAGCCCTGTTTGTAATAAACATTGGTTGGGGTCATCTGTGTGCTTTTTTCCCAAGTGAGGGTCAGAACATTAAAATGAGAATATGACTGGTTGACTGTGTGTCTGCAGTCTGCCTGCACAGCTGTGTGAGAGGTGCAGACCTCCAGCGCAATGACTACTGCTCAGACAGTGAAAAACTGTTGCACATGTTGTGGATGAAGAAGTTCTCTCCATAATCACAGGCCTCTGCAGAAGTGATTACGCCCTATAAAAATACAGTTGGCCATTCCTAATTCAACAAAAAATTGCGACACAAAGTGGAATGACTACATGTTTTATGTGGTCTTGATACAGTGTGATGCAATCATGTTGTTCATGCAACCATGTTGTTTGTTCCCCCCTGTCCCAAAGGTGCCACTCTAAACATGCGTCCTGCCCCCATGGCTCTGGAGGAGGTGGAGTGGAGACAAACCCCACCCCCCATCAGCTCCGCCCCTGCCAGCTTCCGCCTGCGGCGAGGCAGCCGCTTCACATGGAGAAAGGAGTGTCTCGCCGTGATGGAGAGGTGAGATTGGAAACGGGAGTGAAGAGAGTGAAGGAGAGCTATTTATCTCGATGTAGCAAAATGTATTTGTTTCTGTCAATTTCAGAATCCAGCAATAATGTTTTTCCCACGGCGCGCAGGCAGGACTGCCGCCGTGGGCTACACATGGCAAATTGTGGCCACTCACACATGGACGACCTTTGAGGGACGTTTTGTGGGACGCATGCGCAGGTGGTGCTTCGTTTAGTTGGACGCATGCGCAGGTGCATCTCCCAAAATCAGCACTTTGAACGGGACAAGATTTTTAAGCACAGCTTTATCGCCTAATGTTACTTTAGCTAACCCTAAAATGTTCATATTTCGCCTACTTTAGTTAACCTAGTTAGCGCGTACCACCGATACAGATGTATGGACACACGGAGGACAACAAATAACGGTACAGAGGTGAGGACATGCCATAGCTAGCTAGCTATATAGTTAGCCAAGTTTACTCATGACACTTTTTTACAGGTGCACCGTGGGTCTGGACGGTTTCGTGCTTGTTTGATTTTGAGCTTAATAATGAGAACCTGCTGCACTTGAACAAAAAGATAATTCCAGTATGGGTATTTGTGTGGAATCTGACTGCATGTTGGTAGTTACAGACCACAAGCCTGCACTTCTGCTGTTTTAATCATTATCAAATCCATTAGAAACTGTGCTGATGTGAGGACTGCCTGTGCAATTTTGTGCCACTGCTGTTTTTTTGACGATTTTGTAAAAATGTTTCCAAGTAGTCCAGTCTAAGTAAATTGGTCCTTTAAAATGCTTTACACAATGGCAATATGCATGATATTCAACACTGTAAAACAGCATTGTGGAATGCTGCTAAGTCAAATCAGATGTTTGGCAAGAAATGAACCACAGTGCAATAGTTTGAATATGTTTTAATGCAGTGCCTGAAATTGTTAATAATGTCTCATTCATTTTTCTTTTTTGCTGCTGAGTGGAATTGGGGGCTTTGTCAACATCAAAAAATATATTTTCTTTTGAGAAAATAAGGGACACAAGAGATATCAGGGTTCACTGCTTACTTTTTGCTTCATAGATCTTTAGTTCCGCATATCGCCCTCAGATTTTGTCAAGGGGCTTATGATCCAGGACATGTATAGTTTCACCTGCTGTATATATATGTGATTTCTTAGTATTTCTTTTCAGAATAATTTGATTTAATTTTTGCATTTTCGTCAACTAATAACATTTGTGGCACTTTATTTCTGCCTAAATTATGAATATAATCTAACTTAGTTAGTATTGTAAATGATACAAGTGTCTTGTACTTGAAGTTATAAAGCCTTAAATAGAACACTCCCTAAAGGGGTAAATATTTGCCAAATTTGGAATCTGCACAAAAGGGGTTAACGACCATAGCATTCAATCTTTAATCACCATCGTGATTTAAGGCTTTCGTCAAAAGCAATTCCCACCACAAATCAATCACAAGGCTGCATTTGGAGCTGCTGAAGTTGCCGCGGGCTTCCATCGAAGGAATGGTTGGTGTCCATTAAAATTTTTACATTTTAAACTTTTAGCATTTAGCACACAACTCATTAGTGACTTACACAGATTACCAAAAGTGAGGTAAAAAATGTTTTAACTGATAAATTTAAAAGCTGAGGTGAATCAATAGGCTCCTAATTGGCGATGACCAGTTAAAATAAGCATTTTGGTAGATAATGAAGACGACAAAGCAAATGATAATGAGTCAAACCTGCATTATGTTAATACGTTTAAGGAAAAAATTGTGAACTTAAACACATTTAAGTTCTTTCACAATGTCTCAACAACTTAATTGGAAGCCTGTTGATTCCCCACAGTTTTTAACTCCTTCCTTCACATGCCAAATCTGGGTACTCCTCACCCATTTAGGGGGTGCTTATTTAAGGTTTTATCTCCAGATGTGAGCATCACAGAAACTTGGCAAATGGCCTAAATGAACCAAGACACTTGTACCATTTTAAATACTAGCCTAGTTTCCTGTCTCAAAACCTATTTGTGACTATTTTTTAAAATAGTAATGAGCATGGGTAAAGTGAAGTGTTATCTTTTACTTGTACAGCAGCAATTCTATGAGATGCACGTGGCTCTTAACTGCTGTATTAATCACGACTGCCTACATGGAGCCCCCCATCACCACCAGTCCAGTTTAGAAAAATAAACTGATGGATGATAGAAAACACAGTGGGCAGGCAGTATCACACTGCGTTAGCACTGAATAATAGCATCATGACAAAATAACATTAGAATTGCCTTGAATTGCTTTGATGACGGGGGAAATCCTGTTGGGAGAGACGCAACTATCAAATAGCACACAGCAGCACACGTAGTTCAACTTGGGAAATGAGAAATGCCTGCTGCCACCACGATTTTGCACCACCACACCGGGAAACATGATGTAGACTAGCCTACCCTAAATTAGTCTTACCTGGGCTCTAAAAGAAAAATATTTTTTTTACCATCCTGGAAAGTGCACTACAACTTGATCATTTCTGTATCCACGCTTGGTTACCTACAGTAACCAAGTACAGTACCAGTGTTAAAGCTGACGATGCATTTATATTTTGATCAACGTTTTCTTATAACAACTTTACAGCGACCTTTTCTCTTCTGAAACTTGCTCATTAATCACACAAATTTTACAGCTTTATCATTCATTCATTTTTGTACCAACACTTTTGTACCAATAACCAACAACCTTACAACTTGATCTTGACACACAACTTGACACATTGTGAGTAACCTATATAAGGTGAATTAATATCATCTTTTTGCAATATTCTGTTGTCTCTGTGGGCGAGATAGCTCAGGAGGTAAGAGTGGTTGTCTGGCAGTCGGAGGGTTGCCGGTTCAATCCCCGCACTGGGCGTGTCGAAGTGTCCCTGAGCAAGACACCTAACCCCTAATTGCTCTGGTGAATAAGAATCATCAATTGTAAAGCGCTTTGGATAAAAGCACTATATAAATGCAGTCCATTTACCATTTACTCTTTTAAACCCCATGGTACGGGTCAGATAATGCCATGCTCAGTTTCCTTAAAAATACTTGAATTTTTTTTTTTAGACATACTTTTTCCACAAAAATTCCACAAATATTGTTATTATCTTTACTAAATGAATACCTCTATCCTTTTGAGTTAAAGAGGAACGCCAAGGCATGCGAGTTTGAGGTTTAATGTGCCTTTTGCACTTTTGTTGGGCTATGTTGCTCTTAGTTTGGTTAAGTGCGGGGGAGAGAGGGGTGGGATGGCTACATTAGTGTTTTTATGGTGCATCTGTCAGTGTTTTTATTTTTTGTTTAACTATGTTTTTTGCTTATTGCAGTCACGACGTTCACATTCACTTTTTATTTTAGCAGACAGTGAGGAAAACCTTGACACTTGTGTTGTACTATTCCACTTTTCTTGCTCATGAATAGGTTTAATACTAGAAAAGTAACCTTTATATCGTGGAACGTGAAAGGGGCAAACCATCCTCGTAAACGGCACCAAATTTTAGCTCACCTTTCGCAGCTTAATGTAGACATAGCGTTTTTACAAGAAATGCATTTTCGTAATGCAGATGTCAACAGGATTCATAGGAGTTGGGTAGGGAAAGTCTTCCATTCTAGATTTGACTCTAGAGTCAGCGGCACAGCAATACTTATAGATAAAGACATTCCCTTTGAAATGAGTGAAATTATTGCAGATTCAAAGGGTAGATATATCATTGCCTCCGGGCAACTTTTCAACAAACCTGTGACTTTGGCAAGTATCTATGCTCCCAACTGGGACGACAAAGCTTTTATTTGTTCATTGTTCTCCACCCTACCAAATGTGGACAGCCACTCGCTTATAATTGGGGGAGATATAAACTGTACCTTAAATCCTGATCTGGACCGTTCGTCGACCAGACCTGCTCAACCATTAAAAATGGCTACTGCCTTAAAGAGCACAGTTTGGCCTGTAATGATCCCTGGAGGTTCAAATATACACAGAGTAGGGCTTATTCCTTCTTCTCTCCAGTATACCATACGTTCTCCCGAATTGATTATTTTCTCATTGACATTAGATTGATTCCCCTCATTAAGCAGGTTGCATACCACAGCATAGTAATATCTGATCATGCCCCCATTTCTCTTGAATTGATTTTTCCAAACCAGCCCACCCCTTTTGGATCATGGAGCTTAAACCCTCTTTTACTTTCAGAACCTACATTTGTTAAAATTATGAACAGTCCGATCAAGCTTTTTATTGAGACTAATGCCTCCCTAGAAATGTCCCAGTGTGTTTATGGGAAACTCTAAAAGCATTTTTGCATGGCCATATTATCAGCAACGGAGCCAATAGTAAAAAAAGAGAATGCTACTAAACTGAAGGAGCTCTCTGATGGTACAGCAGAGGTAGACAGACAGTATGCTACATCCCCAACCCCTGAGTTCTATCAAAAAAGAATTAGCCTTCAAACAAAATTAGATTTGGCCTCTACAGCTAAAGCAGATCAACTAATCCTTAAAGCTCACCATCTGATATATGAACATGGTGATAAATCTGGCAAACTGCTTGCCCATCAGGCACATCAGTACTTTGTCTCAAGGCAAATAATGCAAATTAGGACGTCTTCAGGTTCCACAGTCTCAGACCATGTACAGATTAATGATGCATTCTCTGAATTTTACACAAAACTGTACACCTCAGAATGTGAAAACAACTTAAGCATGACTGATTCCTTTTTTGAAGGTCTAAATCTACCTCAATTTAAATGAAGCTGAAATAGCTAAACTTGATAGTCCCTTGTCGATTGAGGAGATTCAAGAAGCTATAAGAAGCATGCAGTCAGGCAAGTCCCCCGGCCCCGATGGATTTGTAGTGGAATTTTATAAGATGTTTTCAAATGACCTTGCACCTTTGCTCCTCACTATGAGTCATTCCAATTTGTTATCCCAGTAACAGTAGTGAAATAGAATATAAAAGGTCAGTTAGCCCCCACTCTGAGACAGGCCTCAATGTGTCTTCTACCTAAAAAAGGCAAGGACCTGTTGCTCCATGATTCATATAGACCAATTTCACTCATTAATAGAGATTATAAAGTTTTGGCAAAATGTCTTGCTTAGAAAAAGTGCTTCCACGCATTATAACCCCAGATCAGACAGGATTTGTTCAAGGGAATACTCGCAAGCTTTTTAACATCATATATACTGATCTTCAGCGACCTGTCCCTGAATTTTTGTTGTCTGTGGACGCAGAAAATGTGTTCGATCGGGTAGAGTGGGGCTTCCTCTTTAAAACTCTGGAGAAATTTGGCTTCGGCCAAAATTTTATTTCCTGGGTGAAACCTTTGGCATGTGTTCACACAAATGATGTGCAATCAAAGTATTTCCCTCTTCAAAGAGGGACCAGACAGGGGAGCCCCCTCTCCCCGTTGCTATTTCACTGCGACAATGCCATACGTTTGAGGGGATAACCCGAGGTAATACTGTATATAAGACAGCGTTATATGCAGATCACCTTCTTTTGTTCATCAGTAATCCTATGTCATCAATACCGGTCATCCTGTCCAAATTAGATCATTTCGGGAAATTGTCTGGCTACGAAAAAAGTGAACTATACCCTGTCAATTCTGCTGCTCAAAATATACCTTCTTCTGCTTTCCATATCAGGAGAGTGAGCTCTCACTTTAAATACCTTGGCATAGTGGTTCCCAGATCATTCAACCGTCTTCTTCAACTTAATCTAACACCTTTGATAGATAAATGTAAACAAGATTTAGAACAATGGCACACCTTACCCATATCAATGGCAGGTCACATCAATTTGATTAAAATGAACATAGTTCCCAGATTTTTATATCTCTTCCAAAACATCCCAATATTCATCCCAAAGAAACTATTTGCTCTAACTGACACAGTTCTCTCAAAATGTATTTGGAATAATAAACAGCCACGCATCAGTATGCGCATCCTGGAGAGACACAAGATGGAGGGAGGAATGGCCATGCCCAATCTCTTGTATTATTATTGGGCAAGTAATATCCAAAAAGTTATCTTTTGGGTCAAGGGTCGCTCTGGCCCACCTGTGATAAATATAAATCTGCGTCAGCCACTTTAATTCACATGTTTTGGTCATGCCCTTGTCTACATGCTTTTTGGAGTTCAATTTTCAAATCCCTGAGTGAAGCCTATAACATATTAATTGAACCAGATCCTCTGATCGCCATTTTTAGTGTGAAACCAGAGATTGCTACCTGGTCAAGACATATTTGTAATGTAGTTGCCTTTCTTGCTTGCTAGCTCGCAGACTTATTCTGGATAACTGGAAAGATCCTAAACCACCTTCCCACAGCAGGTGGCTGAAGGACGTCATGTTCCATTTAAAACTAGAAAAGATTACATTTACCCTAAGGGGGAAAAAGGCTGAGTTCAGTAAAACGTGGACCCCTTTTATATTCTATTTCACTACTGTTACTGGGATAACAAATTGGAATGACTCTTAGCGCTCTAGTGATCTGTAGGAATGCAAGAACGTGTGGATCACTTTGTGTAGCTGTATGTATGACTTCCTTTCTTTCCCTTTTCTCTGTGTACTTTTTTATTATCGTCAATGTTACTATTATTTCAATCAATTGTTGACAGTTGTAGCCTACTGGGATGGGACTAGGGGTGGGACTGGGTGGTAGGATGGATTGGGAGGAGGAGTGGGAGTGACCAGGGGGTTGGGGAAAGGGAGGGCGGTTTTATATTTTATATTTTGTATATTATATGTTGACCTTGTATTATGTATACCAGAACATTTTGAAAATTCAATAAAAAGATGTTTTAAAAAAAAAGAAATTACTGAATACGATAGACAAGTGCCGAAATCAAAGTAGTCCACATAATTGCATAGTCCGCTCCTGGAGCCCATGGGATGCAGTCCCAGCACGAATGCTCGCCGTTCCAGGACGAAGGAAAGTGTTGGCATAGGGTCGGCTTCGTTGCGATTAGGCAGATTGGAGGTCAACCGGAGGAAGCAGCACTCAGTCCGGACGGCGGTAGAGAAGCCGCCGTCCAGACAGTTTCGATGACATATGTAGCCGTTTACTTATACGATAGCATTTCAGGCTAGAAAATAACCAAGTGCCAGCAACTCACCTCTATTAATGAAGCCTTTCCCCACAGTGGCTAAAGAGTGCACTGCAACGCCTGATTGCAAAAAAGAACCTGAAACCCCGTCTACCTAGGGATCACAGAGCTTCTCCACCCTAGCTCCCCAGTGGTGGAACGAACTCCCCGTCCCTCTCCGAACCTCCCCCTCACTACCCATCTTCCGCCGTGGCCTGAAGACTCATCTCTTCAGACTATACCTAGACTAACCACCACCATGCTGTATTTCACTCTTTTATCAAAAAAAAAAAAAAAACCCTTTTCCTGTCACTTGTTACATGTTGCCCCATCCCAACAACCCCTTGGTAATTTGTATTTGTCCTAATACTGTAGCTTATTCTTCTGCCTAGTTGGCTTTGCAGATGTTAGGCCAGAATAGTGTTCACTGTTCTCGGCTAGAAATAGCTGTACAAAATAAGTATTGTACCTTACTGAACCCGTGTTTAGCAGTTGTCTACGACCATGAAATGCACTTTTTTGTACGTCGCTTTGGATAAAAGCGTCTGCCAAATGAATGTAATGTAATGTACCCAATGTTAAGTCAATGGGGAAAACATGAAAAGAGACCAATTTTCTCCGAGGAAAAATATAAAGTCACTAAATTTTTTACACAATAAATGATGGTTTAACTAGTTAATCCTATCCCTTGTAATGTCTCCCCTGGGTCTGATTTTTTAAAATAATTCCACAAAAATTCCCAAAACTGGGTTAATTTCAGTGCATACAATGTGGATTGTCCGACTACCGTATGACCATATAAGGAAATTCCCCATCCTCGCAGCCAGGCTGAGTGTTTCAGTGGCAGGTGTGATGCTGTGTCCTTTTATTCTGATTAGCTAGCTACATACGATCTCACAATTTTAAGTCTAAGGGCCAAAAATGTTTTCTAAATTGTTTCAAATAAAGGTGGCGTAAGTATAAAAAGAAACCTTGCACCATTTGAAAATGAACAGAAATATATCCAGTGTATGTGTACTCACTCATCTGACGGCCATGCAAGGAGTCTTCATTGACAAAATTATCAGCAAGCTCGTAGAATTTGAGCTCCGTAGGTTGCAACTTGTGTACCCTTCTGCCCTGCTCCAATTTCTGTTATTTCGTTGAGATGCACTTTTACGGTTTCTACTATTTACAAGGCATTTTGATACGCTTAGCTGTTCGCTGTTTTGCTTAGCTAGACAGGGGAGAATAACAGCTCACAGCAATCTGACATGATCACAGACTATAGTGCAGAGAATATAAAGTGACCATGAGCGTGAGAAGTTTTCTTATTGAACGGTATATAAAACAGACGGTATTTCTAGTTATTCGTTTAGTTGTTTAGTTAAGCAATGCGTGAAATTGCACTGGGAAACTTGTATAAATGTACTTTTCTCACATTCAGTACTAGTAGTTATAATTATGAGCGAGTCATGTTTTTAAATGTAATGATTTAATGGGGTGTTGCAGACAGTTCATACATAGTAAATGTTTGTATCAGAGGAGGCTGGTCCATAGAGGCAGAGGAGGTTGCTCCTCCTCCATTTTTGAGAGGCAAGAGGGAGATCAGAATATAAAAAAGATTGGTTGAAATAAACCATTACCAAACCTCAGTATCATTTATAAAATATTTTTTATCTCTTTGGAAAAAAATCCATTATTGAAATTCTGATTAAAATGCTTCAACAGCGACATCTGCAGGGCAGGCAAGAGGGGAAAGGGCAGTCTGTGTGAAGTGGTGGTGGGGGGCAGAGGAGGACGGGCTCCTGCTGTCCTCCTTAGGGCGGGATCTCTTATCAATTTAATGTACTTCATTTTTTTATGCTAAGATGTTATTGGCCAAAACACGTAAAATGATGCTCCAAGGGAGGACGTCCTCCCTAACCCATCAAAAACCGTAGTACAATATTGACATCGCGTTGGTCCAATGATAATTACCAAATTTCTTCAATTCTCTACCACTGTATTGTATTATAACGTGCAAATTGCGAACTACTTTTAAAACACATCACTAAAAAATTACATTATATTTAAGCCTTTTCAACCAGAGGAGGCTGGTCCATAGAGGCAGAGGAGGTTGTCCAAATTTCCTTTTTTCGGGATTTACGTTTCCCTTTTTTATCGAGCAGTAGCTAGCTACTTGCGTTAACCAACGCAACAGTTAGCTTGTTGTAGCAGCCCTGAAGGACCGAGTGGCGAGAATGGATTTTGAGGAGAGTGGTGCCGCTATTGCTAACGAGGCAATTAACGGCAGCGTCAGTGAGGGGGTCACAGAGGGGCATGGACGCAGACGCAGAGAGTGGGATGGAGAAGAACATCTTGTGGATTATTTGTTGTCACAGCCATTCCACAGTTTGGATTACGCAGCAGGTGAGGATCAAGACTGCTGGACGACCACTCTCGTTCACCTGGCCCCTTTTTATATTCATCCTTTGTGTTGTAATATGATATGTAAGGAATAAACCACGACGGGCTGTCCCGTTAATGGAAAATAATGTAGGGTCGCTTAACCAGCCCAGAAGTAGGCTACATTATTTTCCAATAACGGGACAGCCCGGAGGGGTTTATTCCACTTATACAACCGGTTACCAACAATGACTATATATGGTTACTTTTATTAGGGGTCCAAGCAGCGAAGCTGGTGGAACCCTATTGTATTTGTTAGGATTATTAGGGGTCCAAGCAGCGAAGCTGGTGGAACCCTATTGTATTTGTTAGGATTATTATTTATTATTTATTATTATTATTATTATTATTCTTATTATTTTTCTCCGCTAAAAGTGTCTGAGGCTCAGTAACCATAAGTTTTAGACCAACCAAATTTGGTAGGTGGGTTCCTATGGCCCCCCACTACTCAGGCACAAAAAATCACCTATGTCGACCAGATGGTGGCGCTATAACAAAAGGTCGTACTTTTAAAGGCCATAACTGCCACACCGTAAGTCCGATCAACACAAAACTTCATCGACCGATGCATCTGAATGTGCTCTACAACTTTACTATTGGGACCACCTATGTCCGCCATATGGTTTGCCCGCCATTTGGCCGTTTTTATTAGGTGGGGTGCGGAAGAGCTGTGGCTCCAAATCTAAACGGTTACGACATCTAGTAAACTTCTTTACGGCAAGCGACATCCATGGCGACGCAAGAAATCCGACACCGTAGGGTCTAGTTTTTATCAGTGAGGGGACGGTCTGACCCTCGGGTAAACCTTGGAAGACAGCGCCACCCAGAGTGCATGCTAGGATAGACTACCAAAAGTTTGCTAGTAAAAGCTTTCTGAGAGGATGAATAATTACTTTTCTTTCACATGGATCCATTTGAAGACAGTATCGGGTGAGTTCGTTTAGTCTTTGAATCTGTCATTATGCTGAGAAATAGCTAAACCATTTTATTGATAGGTTCTGAGTTTCTGTGCACACGCGCGAAAACACGCTGGTATAATAAAACAATGACGTAATACATATATAGTCCGCTTCGTTCCGTTGCTACCATAACACAACAGACTATCTTGTGTCTACAGCTGCAGTTCTCGCTGCAATTTCTAACATTGAATATTCACAAAATAAAAAATTATACCATGTCATTCTATATCTGGGACTAAACATTTAATAAATATACAATCTTACCATCGGTTTTACGCGTAGAGACGTCCCTTTTGCGAATGAGTGGTCACATATTGTCTTGGAAAATCCTTTTGTGAAAAATACGCGCATCTGTCACGCCTGGGTCAGCTATCTTCGTAAATAGCTGTGCGTAATACCACACTTGTTGCTTATGGCGTTGTCGCCCTTTTTAGTGCAATTTGGCTTGATTGACAACTCATTTATTCCGTAGGTGAGAGTATAAGCTTTCTAACGATGTATAACATGTCTGATTTTGCTTTTGGAATAGTGTTTTATAGGGCAGCGTAACCTAAAATTTTCTTATCTACCAATGTCTAAATAAATAAACCGGTAGGCTGCTCTGCGGCCAGCACGCAGGTCGCGAGTTGATATTACGTCTTTTTTTTTTCGTTTTTTCTCAATGTCGTCTTCATTATTTGAAATGTGTATTTATGTGTTATTATTCTATCTGTCTCTGAGGCGCTCTGAAATGTGCATTCTCTGCTAAGCTGAGCAATGGATTGGAATATGTGTCTGATGTAGTGTTGCACGGTATACCAAAACTTCAGCACTTTCTCGGTACTTAAAAAAAAAAAAAAAACGTTCGGTATTAGAATATTCAGACGTTCGGTAGTTTTGAGTCAAATGTAAAAGCCAGGGAAAATTGTCTCCCGCATTACTGATTGAGAGGATGAAAAGTGTAATTTGTCAGAATCTTCCCTAGAAGGCAGTAGCAACTAAGGTTGCCAAGTGAGGTGACTTGCGCTTGTGCACTCAGCTCCTTGATACAGGGCAAGCTTTGACTCAGTTCACTTCAGTAGCAATAGGTGTTCCAATTTGGAAATATTTCATTATAGATAGATGCTGTTTTGTTATTAAAATATGCTGTTTTTAAATCTATTTAAAGGTGAAAGACCTGTTTTAAAGATTATTTAGTTTACAACTGTTTAATTTTTGAAATATATTTAACATTTTTCTATTGTTCAGTGTTGTAACACTATAGGCCTATGCATATTAATACCGAGTATCGATTTAGCATCGTTTAAGTTTCAAGTATCATTTCAGTATTGAGTATCGTAATACTAAACCTGGTATCAGTATCAAAGTCAAAATTTTGGTATCGTGACAACACTAGTGTAACGCCTTTTTTAGTTGCGGCGCAGAAACACTGCAGCTGTGCATACACGCCGGACCATCAAAGTGTTACGACATGCCATCTAAGTGTTACAACATAGTAAAGGCCTTTACGGGAAGCGGCCAGGACATATCCATGGCGATGTAACTAAGTCATCCGACAGCGTCTCTTAGCACAAAATTGGCCATAAGTCATCAATATTTTATACGATCATCATGATATTCAGTAGATATGTTGGGTGAAGGCATATGATCACAAACAAAGCCATTTTAAAATCGCTCCATAGGGGGCGCGATGGTGCCAATGCTTGGACCCCTCCCAACGCCGCTTGCGGCTTTAATATTTATTGATTTTCATCTATTTAATCAGCTGAAAGTGAAATATTCTTCTGCGGGCGTTTGGGCATATTTTACCCTTGTCAAGCAAAACTCTGGTTGGTATTTGCACCGCTGTTAAGCAAAAACCTCTGGTCATTAAAACAATGATTCTATAGAGAAAAAATAGTTCCTTCTTGTTTTATACCATACAGTTAGCACCAATTTTGGTCATTTTTGTCATTACATTATTTAATAAAACTGCATGAAACCATAAGTCAATCAAATTTATCTCCCTAGCACCGTCTTACTTTTTAAATGGTGTGGTCGCGCAATGTGGACATAACGTTTTTCTAAGACCCTCTGAAACGGGTTTTGAATGTCAGCTAGCTTTATGACAGGTTCGCCGTGACTTGTCACCTAGCCAATATTAAAATTGTTGGTTTTAGGTCAGAATGGTCTCACGGCATGCTTGTTATCCCAGCTAGCTAGCTAGCTAACTATTGAATTGTATTCAAAACAGCGGTTACTGTAAACGCAATCTCATAAAAAACACGTTACTCACACATACAAGACATACACCAATTATTCCACACAGCTCCTGGTCCAGGCCATGATACTGTCACGTCTGGACTACTGCAACTCCCTCCTGGCTGGCCTCCCAGCATCAGCCACCAGACCCCTTCAGCTCATCCAGAATGCAGCAGCACGTCTGGTTTACAACCTCCCTCGTGACTCCCACGTCACTCCCCTCCTCATCTCCCTCCACTGGCTACCAGTGCAAGCTCGCATCCGGTTTAAGACACTGGTGCTTGCTTTCCAAGCAGTCAAGGGGTCAGCTCCTGGTTATCTGCAGAAGATAATCAGACCCTACAAGCCGGCCAGATCGCTCCGATCGGCTACTACAGGGCGGCTGATTCCTCCCCCTACACGAGCAGCAACAAGGTCTCGACTCTTTGCAGTTCTGGCCCCACGATGGTGGAACGATCTTCCAGTGGAGGTCAGAACAGCAGAGTGTCTGAGCACCTTCAAACGGAAACTCAAGACGCACCTCTTCTCTGTATACCTCTCTCCTCTTCCCTAAACCCTCTCCCATAACTATTAAAAAAAAAAAAAAATTTTTTTTGGTTCAGACTATCTTGTTTCTCCTTACTGTATGCTACTATAGTAAAGGCTTTTTATCTACATTTTATTCAATGGACTTAAGTGGACTTGATCCTGAGTTTGGTTACACTGTTGTAAGTCGCTCTGGATAAGAGCGTCAGCTAAATGCCTATAATGTAATGTAATGTAATGTAATGTATAACTCATTCATTCAGACTGCCAAAATCCAGGCCTGCCATTAAAAGTATTGAGATCAAAATGACGCCAAGTTACGGTACTACAAACAATATAGGCTATCTTGCCTCACCAAAATTAAATGAGATGTATTCCAAAGCAATGCTACCCAATATTTCCTCAGTTCTTTCAAGTCACTTGGCCCTGTGTGTATAAGCATGCAGTACATGGACTGGCCACACATATGTGTGGATGTCTTTCTCACAGTCAAGATTGATTGAATAGGCGTCTATATGTCCAATTTGTATTGGTATGTATGTATTTCGCTGCCCAGCCTTTCTGTTGCGTGAATGATTGTATGTTTCTTGGTATAAATGTCTGTTCGTAAATGTGAATGTAACATGCTGCGAGGGAAGTGTCCCCATGGGGATAAAGAAGTTCTCTATGTATGTATGTACAATATGTATTTTACATGCAGTATTTACAGGGTTTCCCCCAGAAAAGTTGTTAGGCCCGGTGGCAAGTACCATTTGACGGGGGCTGGCGGCCCACTGTCTTTTTTGATGGGGGCCCGGTGCGGGCCAGCGACAAACTGATGGCAGCATTAAGGTAGGGCCCTATAGTTTCTGTGATAAGAGAATCACGGACAGAATTGCGGAATTCAGAATTTATAAAAGCTATAACACAGATTCCATAGGGCCCTACATTAAGTCAGTGCTAAAAGCTGTCTGGAGATTTGAAAATATAACTGCGTAATGTGAATAAATAAGTCATTTATTCAACACACATTTTAAAAAATCAACAACAATTTACAGCATAGCAAAGTCTTACAAAGAATCTGACAACAATGTACAGACTTGGAATGCTGTGTTTTCAACAACAACAAAAGAAATTAAATTAAAATAAATGATATCAAAGTTTTTGCACTCTACAAAAAAGGTCCTGATTGGCTACTGATTCTTACAGCCTTGGAATGCTGGGCACATTTCAACAACAACAAAAGAAATTAAAATAAATAATATCTAAATAATATATTTTTGCACTCTACAAAAAACTTGTATTCAAGTCCTGATTGGCTACTGAATCTTACACAAGCCTTGGAATGCTGGGCACATTTAAATAGGGATAGGAATCGCGAACCGGTTCCACGTTGTCCTATTTATTGGAATCGTATGGCTCCGAGCTTATCGATTCCGCTTATCGAAGCCAGCATGTTTTTACGACAGCTGCGCATTGCAAAACAGTGACGTAATGCCTTGGGGGAGGCACGCACGCAGGCAGCCTCTCTCAGGTGTTTGTTTTGGACGGCAGCTGTCACGACAAATTTGATCAGGGCTGCCAGCCTTGATTCGTTTGCGATAAAGATTTTAAGACAACTGCAATTTCTCTGGATTAACGGGTTATTTTCTAGCCTGAAATGCGATCGTATTACTAAATGGCTACATATGTCATGTAACGTGCAGTTGGCTATCTCCCTGAATATAAAGTAAATGTTTTTACCAATAAATAATAATAATAAATGCGATTTTATCCATGGAAATAGCTATACAAAAAGGCAAAATAAATGTTGTGTTTGCGATTGCCGTCGTAGATGTCAGAAGGAAATGTCACTGACAAAAAAAAGTTTGTTCTCTTTGCAGTGGTTTGGGCTGGAAACGAGCTGTAAGAGCAGGATTTTCACAACACTGCCTACTGATTGGCTACTGAATCTTGCCTTGGAATGCTGGGCCATTTCAACAACAACAAAATATCTATGTATCTGTGTTACCGACTGTTTGGCTAGCTAGCTAAGTTAGCTAAATGACCACGTTGTCGTGCACATCAATGTCATCAAGCTAACGTTATTAATAAACAAGTGGTCGTTATTTCGATGGCGATTAATAAATCATGTAACGTTACAATGTATCGAACGTTACATTCATGCTACTAGTTTAATGTTACCTACACACTTGCTTAAGTTAATATAAAAAGAATGTACTTACCGACGAGATGAAGTGATAACACAGTTTGTAACGAGGTTAGTTAGCCTACTAAAGAAATGGTGCCTTGCTAGGTACCGTTAGCTTGTGATAGTTGGAAGCATCAAGTGTTAAACGTCACTCTATGCACAATGAGGGTAAAGAACAGACCTGCTGTTTTCCTATAGTGCGTTCACGTTTTAACCAACAGATGTTGCTGGTGAGCTTTCCAACCAAGCTGCCCCACTGTAACTGTAGTTTAAAAAACATTTAAAAATACATTAAAATTTTTTTTTAAAAATCCCCGATGCTTAGGCCCGGCGAGGGGTCAATTTAGGCCCGGCGGGCTGCCGGGCTTGCAATACACTGGCGGAAACCCTGCAGTATTTATTGTACCTAGCAAATATACAATCACTTGTACATTTACTCAAATTCAGTTCAGAAGCAAGTATAAACATATATTTTTTGGAGAAATATGCTTCCTGTAGTTACTCACCAGCAGTTTTCTACATGAATTTCAATGTGTTCCATGAGGCAATTCGAAATATTTGACACTTTGATCTGACACAAAGTTTGCATGACATTGTAAAATGGTAAGATTACAAAACAAAGGGCCAAGTGACTTGAAAGAATTGAGGAAATATTGGGTAGCATTGCTTTGGAATACATCTTATTTAATTTTGGTGAGGCAAGATAGCCTATATTGTTTGTAGTACCGTAACTTGGCGTCATTTTGATATCAATACTTTTAATGGCAGGCCTGGATTTTGGCAGTCTGAATGAATGAGTTACAGACGGTGTATTTCTTGTATGTGTGAGTAACTTGGCATTTTTGTACGTTGAAAACATGTTTTTTATGAGATATCATTTCTTTTTGCAAAGCGTTTTATTATGAGAGTGAGAAATGCGAAGTGACCCTGTAAGAAACGGTTGTGGATTATTGCTATCCTTGTGTGAATTTGTACAGTCTGATGAACGTGTACCATTTAGCAGTTTCGGTTTGCTATATATGTAAAACAGTGGCTGTGACAAAGGGTGCGGTGGCGTAAGTGTAAAATGCATCAGAAACGCAGGTGAAATATGGGCAGTGTATGTACTCACGGATTTGAAGGCCATCCAACGAGCCTTGATTGACAAAAGTATCAGCAAGCCCGTAGAATTAGAGCTCCCTAGGTCGCAACTTGTGTACCGTTCTGTCCTACTCCGTTGTCTGTTATTTCGTGGAGATGCACTTTTAGTGTTTGTAAGGTTTATAAGGCATTTTGATAGGCTTATCTGCAGGTAGGAATCGTCTTCGCTGTTTTGCTAAGCTAGAACCGGAAAACGTGATAGTGGAGAATAGGAGCAGACGCATATATCCCAGCAGGCTTTGCATATGAGAAAATAAGAACAGTGTGAGAGAAATTAGGAGGAGAAATTATGAAATTGCGGAGTTGAAACACTATGTTTTTAGCAGAATGGGCATGTAGGTGAAGGTTGACATTTGGCTGGTGTCGATAAAATGTCCAATGGGGAGACATGTTGTTAGTGGGATAGGCGGCAGGAAAAATAATAAGAAGAAGGAGAAAACGCAAAATCCCCTTAGTTTGGGGCTTTATTGTGTGGACATGTGAAGTTGTTTATGAATTTTGTATGTTAAAATGGGGTGAGAATGTACAGAATGTAATGTTTTTAAGGGCTGAGTGTCTGTGGCTGTTGTGGTTATTTCTGTGGGGAACCCTGAAAAGTGCCAAACTCTTGGTGCTGTATAGGTATGGGGCATGCCGCCCTGCCAAGGCGTAACAATCGCTGTGAGGGATGTAACAACAATTCAAAAGCGAAAGAATTATGTTGTTGTTTTAACTGCTTTAGATTACTAGATTTTGTAGCGCATTGATTTTAGAACTGTTAAAAGGCCAAGGTGTCCCTTTACTGAGAAATAATGCCCACCCTTGGACTAATCAGAATTGATTATTCAGCCAAGCCGTTCTATAAATGATAATATGGTATTTGTTCCTTATGGAAGATGGGGATAAACTTTGGGTGCATTACTTACCTTAGTTGTATATTAAGTTTGCATTAGATTGCTGGTTGGATTATTGCTACATTTGAACATAATAACATAACATAACTTGAACGCAAGAAAGTAGAGATAAGTAGCCAACTAGTGTAAAATAACATGATGCCGTGGGTTGATTTTCTTCCTGTCCTCCCCAATTATTTGAATCACCAGCTGCCACTGGTTTGTATGTGGGTAGATAGAGAACAGGGAGAGGTAAATGAATGTAGTAACGTGGCACTGGCTGATAGGAACGTTTTGTACAGTAGCCAAGTGAAGAAATGTACTTAGTAGAAACGCCACGGCGGTCAGCTAGTGTAACTTTGGCCGTGAGTGACTTTTGGTAAACATGTGCATTGAAGATTGTGATATTTTGAAAAGTGCAAAAGCAATGGACAATTATTAGTTAGTGTGAGATGGTAGTTTGAGGTGCGAAAAGATCTACCCTTGAGGGCACAGCAAGATTCAATCCTCCAACCTTACGCTTTGCAGTCATTTACTTTGGCAGTGCGCCACCGTCAAATAGCTGTCTGAAAGTGTGAATTTCTGTGGTCAAGTGTGTCTGTAGTTTTAAAGAAGAAGACAGGTCAGTAAGCACAGCTGAGCTCCGGTTGTGTCCATATGGCCTGCCGATATTTTAAGAGATTAAGTGAACATGTAAATGGTATGTCATAATGCAGTCTATACGTTCGGTGAACAACGGGTAGATGCAGTGCACAAGCAAGAGTTGAGAAATGAAAGACAATTATTAGTGAGCAAATAAGCATGTCTATACATCTGCATTCATCTACAACCTCCCCAAATTCTCCCACGTCACTCCTCTGCTGCGATCACTTCACTGGCTACCGGTCGCTGCCAGGATCCGATTCAAAGCCCTGACCCTTGCCTACACTGCCGCCAACAGGACAGCCCCCATCTACTTGCAGGACATGACTCAATTCTATGTGCCTGCTCGACCACTCCGCTCTGCAGCAGCAGGGCGTCTTGTAACCCCTCCCACCCGCCCAAAGGGATCACAGAGCTTCTCCACCCTAGCTCCCCAGTGGTGGAACGAACTCCCCGTCCCTCTCCGAACCTCCCCCTCACTATCCATCTTCCGCCGTGGCCTGAAGACTCATCTCTTCAGACTATACCTAGAATAACCACCACCATGCTGTGTATATATATATATTTAAAAAAAAAAAACCCTTTTTCCTGTCACTTGTTACATGTTGCCCCATCCCTGCACTTCTTGGTAAATTGTATTTGTCCTAATACTCTAGCTTAATCTTCTGCCTAGTTTGGCTTTGCAGATGTTAGACCAGGATCGTGTTCATTGTTCTCGGCTAGAAATAGCTGTACAAAATAAGTAATTGTACCTTACTGATCCCGTGTTCAGCAGTTGTCTACGATCATGAAAATGCACTTCTAGTAACATGTAACAAGTGACAAGAAAAAAGGGTTTTTTTTTAAAATATATATATATACACAGCATGGTGGTGGTTATTCTAGGTATAGTCTGAAGAGATGAGTCTTCAGGCCACGGCGGAAGATGGATAGTGAGGGGGAGGTTCGGAGAGGGACGGGGAGT
This sequence comes from Anguilla rostrata, assembly GCF_018555375.3. Taxonomy (NCBI): domain Eukaryota; kingdom Metazoa; phylum Chordata; class Actinopteri; order Anguilliformes; family Anguillidae; genus Anguilla; species Anguilla rostrata. The sequence goes on from NC_057938.1 coordinate 31,956,020, forward strand.
TCGTTCCACCACTGGGGAGCTAGGGTGGAGAAGCTCTGTGATCCCTTTGGGCGGGTGGGAGGGGTTACAAGACGCCCTGCTGCTGCAGAGCGGAGTGGTCGAGCAGGCACATAGAATTGAGTCATGTCCTGCAAGTAGATGGGGGCTGTCCTGTTGGCGGCAGTGTAGGCAAGGGTCAGGGCTTTGAATCGGGGAACTTCAGCCAATGGTTGTCTGCGTTTCCACCGGGGTCTAAAGTCCCGCGAAGATTAGGCAAATTAGCCCACTGACGTATGAAAAAGCGACGTTGTCGTCGGTCCATCTGTCATATGATTTCTTCTGTAACCCCATACTACCACCGTAGAAGCTACATTATTTTCTAATAACCGGGACAGCCCGGAGGGGTTTATTTCACTTATATACAACGGGTTACCAACAATGACTATATATGGTTACTTTTGTATTTATTGATTTTCATATATCTTCTCAAACACATTCATTATGTTTTTATGCGAACATTCGCTTTCATGTCTTGACATCCGAAGCGACAGAATGCATTCACATTTATATGTATAACTGGCAACAACAGCAGAAAACATGCACACGTTGTAAACAATTTGCTGTTTGATTACTTTCTCGTCGTCAATTCCATATAGGCTAATGGCAAAATGACAAGAATAGAACGAAAACTCGGACTTGCGTGAAAATGTAAATTAGTAGTGGTACAGCCACCGTTTGCTTTCCTTCGAAGTTACTGCTAGCCGAGCAGTGAAGGGTGCCCTCCAGATGCGAACCATGCACCATAAATTAGTCCATAGTCTTCCTGGTCTTTTCGTGGAATTGAAAAATGGCAGTAAAATTGAGTAAAATTACGGTAGTCTGAAAAAGCTAAAGGGAAGATTACTAGAATTAACCTGTTATTTTACCCGGACAAAAAGTGCGGAAGGTGATTTCCAGTTTGCTTGTACTGTATCACCAATGTTAATTACGCAGAACTACCGCATACCTCACATAACTGTATCAAACGTTTTGAGTCAATTACAACGGGCTAACAAAGAAAATCCGGAAGAAAATATTCAGCAACCGAATTAATCCGTTTGAATGTTTTGGTAGCCTACGCAATATGCTGTCCCAGCACGAATGCTTAGAATTTTATAAAACGAATACTAAAGCAAGAAAAGAACAGAAGAGCACACGTTCCAAGACGTTGGCAGGCTATAACCAAAACTAGGCTACTGCGCCGCATAACATACAAGTTTGATTTGAAGTTATTATGAAAATAAATTGGTTTGCCGCTGCATATTTTCAAACATAGCGGGTAATGGCGGAAAATAAATACAACACAAATGCTGCGAGTACTTGACCAATCAGAAATGTTCAGCGCTGCAAGCTCCACCCAAAAGGTTCCTGTACTTTCGGAAAGTACTACCCCCCGAGCAGGAACGTTTTGGGGGGTAAAAAAGCCCCCAGAACTAAATTTAGACCCTAGTTCCTGCGGTGGAAACGCACTGAGTTCCTCAAAAGGTTCCTAGTTCCGGGGTATAGTTCCTGCGGTGGAAACACGGCTTTAGAAATGAGGAGAGAGCGAAATGAAGGAATGATGCTTTCTTACTGTCAGTGGATGCATTTTGTGAAATTGTATTAATGACTTTCTTTCACTTCTATGATGACCACAGGCTACAGAATTAATTTAAAACATGCCTTCAAATTATCCACGTTTATTACATACACATAATGTCATTTAAGTTTCAGTTGGAACAAACATGTTCATTGCATACATGTAACAGGATTTATAATACAGGATAATGTACACGTATTGGTACCACACATTTTTGTTTTGTTTTGTTTTTTTAAAGACATGTATACATATTTCTTAAAAGTATTATTCTAGACGATATATGGGTCTAGCAGTGTTCCATAACTTATAAACTGTGTTGACTTGTGACTTCTCACAGCTTCCATCTCTTTCACAGGCTATCCAAATGCACACAAATAACCAACAACAGCCATGGCCCTGAGCTAATGTTCATTTCAGTCTGTCAGGTCTACTCAAAATGAAATTATACCCGCCCTTCTCTCTACAGCTACTTCAATGAAAACCAATACCCTGATGAGGCAAAGAGAGAGGAAATTGCCAATGCCTGCAATGCTGTCATACAAAAACCAGGTGAGACGAATGTGATTTCAAAATTCTAGTCTTGTAAAATAATGTCTATAAATATTTTTCTCTCCTTTTGTTGTATATCAGTATTCTCTACTTCAGCCTTTATATCCCACCTACAAAGTCCAGAAAGAATTGTATTGTATATTTCTATTAAATGTACAGGACTAAATGAAAGTTGTAACTTTAAAGAATGTGTTGACTTACTGATTAGCAATGAGACAGGTCATCATGGGGCCGAGAACCATTCTTTAACTGCAAAATATGAGAAGAATGCATTGTGATGTGATGCTTATAGACGCTACTTGAAATGACGAGAAGGTGAAATCAGAGAAACTATGCTTTCTTACTATCAGTGAATGTTTTTTCTGAAATCTAGTTATTGAGTAGCATGCACACATCCAACTGCTGGAGATGGTTAAAAGTCCATGAAACTGAAATCTGTGAATTCTTTGCAGATGTGTTGTTTTAATACTTTTTTGAATTCACGAACGGCCAAGAAATATTTTTTAATGAGTCTTGCAAAAAATAAATAAATAAATTTTAAAAACTTATAAAACCCTGTCCCAAAATTGGCTTGCTTTCCCTTTTTGCCAATTGCCAGGTTTTCAGTGCGCAAGGTTAACTGGGTGTTAGTTACATAATAAAAACTTATGTCCATTGAAATCTTTTCTGCATGTAATATGTAAATAATGCTCCTGCCACTTTTGTGCAAGTAAGGCGAGCTAAGTTGAAAATGCCTAAGCATTGCCCCTTCTTTGGATGCAGAGGAAGCAAAACACTTTTTTTCACAAAAATGAGACCTACAAGAAATGGGTTTTATTTCTGGAGCGCACAAGCATTGCAATTTTAGAATAACCAATACACTAAGTATTTGCAGTGTCCATTATCACCTGGAACTTGTTGCAGAATGCGGTGGATTGGTAAGTAGGCATGCCGTCAGCTAGCGACAATTAAATGACTTTTTTTTTTGGTGTAATGTCCAGAGTTTGTGACTGCTATAGGGTGTAATGTTAGTGTACAGTAGCTTGCGGTTACAACATGATCACAATGATGTTCTGGTTTAACTATACGATGGTAATGCCAATTTTATGTTGATTTCTTTTGTTTTGTCTGGTAGTGTAAGGTCACTGCTCTAACCGGCTAGGTAACCAGAAAATGTGAATCACAAAAGTATTCAACCCCCCCCCCCCTCTGTTTCAAAGGGGATAGACTACCCCAGGGGCAAAAAGATTCTCAGAATTTATGCATGATGCCCAGACCTTATCTTGAGGCTGATATGATGGATGTGGAGCAATATTTGTGGTCAGATGTTGCTAATTCTGAGGTAGTATCCATTTTGTCCCCCAAACCTTATTGGGGTACAGTCACTGGCTCCTTTATTAGGTACATATATCTATAGTAGGACCTCCTTACACCTCTAGGACAGCCTGAATTCTAAGTGGCATGGATTCAGCAAGATGCTGGAAATATTCCTTGGGGATTTTGGTCCATACTGACTCGATAGCATCACACAGTTCTTGCAAATTTTTTCAGCCACACATTAGCTGCGGTTACATGCACACTTTTTTTCATTCTGATTGAAATCATTCCAATTGAAGATTTCGGGTTGACTGTTTACATGGGATGTGATCTAATACAGTCTGGTGTTTACATGCACCGTTCATACATTTACACGCATTGAATCGGAACAGCTGTGTGACATGCGCAAAAGTGATGAATACATCACGTTAGGGGTGGGCAATATGGCAACAATATCATATCACGATTTTTCTGGCATAATCATGATCCACGATATGATCACAATTATTTTTCACGTTGGTATTTAAGGCTATTTCGCAAGTGAATGAACAGTGCAATCAAACTAATATCCCTATTGAAGAAAAATATTGCCTTTCAAGGGAACAAAGCCTAAAAGAAAAAAAAATAACAGAACCATTTGGGCCAAAGTACCAGATTTTAATCAAGTGCAATTCTGCAAAGTATTAACATTCAACAAATCTTTCTCTTGAGGTGATTAAAAAGGTTTGTCGTGTTGCCATCCGATGTGCGAACATTTTCTTTGCAAACTTTGCAGTAACGGTGTTTTGTGCTGTGTTGGTTTTGGAAAACCCAATCCAGTTCCATATCACGGACGTCAAAAACTCCTCCATAGTGTCAGCCATCCAGACCCATGGCGAACCTGTACTAACTATATAGCTAGAGTGAGAGCACCCATTATCGACCACCCGGTGCGGCGTGTTTCGACCACCTTAACCGGTAGTGTATTTACTTCATATTTATTAGAGATAACTGGACATCGTTACCTAAGTAAGTCCTGTAACAAAAAATACACACAAACTTTCTAAATGTAAAAAACCAACTTCATACATATACATGTAGTTATATTAATACAGTCTTATTTAGAGTATCAACTTTCAGACAAGCAACACGCTCGGAATTATCTCATCACAACCCGTTAAAAGCAATGGCGCAGACGTTGCTTAATAATTTCAAACTGCTTTCCTAACGGCTATATTGCGTCCTGTGACTTGGCTTACAACTGTGAATATGTACGGATTCCTAGACATGCTGTTAGCCACCACCCTTTCTCATATTAATCTCAAATACAGAAGATAGGACACTTCTACAGTATGCTAGCAAATTTATGTCAAGTTCCATTCATTTATATGGGGTGGTCGATACACGTCCCCTTAGCAACCAAAAGAGTTTGCTGGACCACCTCTGACTTATTTTCCAGCACAGGAAAAAATTGTGAAAGTACTGAAAAAATAGATTTTAGGTTTGGCTGAGAAAACAACGTTGGATGCCTTGTATGAGCGTTGTAAGGGCAGCTGATAGAATGTGCAGTTTCACTGTAGCCCGATACTCCCGATCTCTCTGGAAAGACATTTTAATAGTTCACGATCTAATCGTCATATCGGCCACCCCTACATCACGTGTTTGATCAATGGAGAGAAACGTACGTCACCACACATTTACGTCAAGACTGTGGGCATGTGCAGAACGAACACAGCCAGAAAATAATCATTGTTTACTTGGTACAATTTTTCCTTTGATCGGTTTATGAAAAGGTTTAAACTACCCCTCTGCAACCGATTGAAATTTCAATCGGTTTGGGCCTGTTTATTCTGATTGAGGTGTTTATATGGAGCATTTTCATTCTGCTTGGGCTTTTAAACTGATTTTAATCGGAATATTAGGCTCCATGTAAATCCAGCTATTGTTGCGTACCTCCCACTCCACCCCATCCCAAAGGTGCTCTTTTGGATTGAAATCTGGGGACTGTGCAGGCCATTGAATTAACCTCTTAGCACACACCCCTAGTGGTCAGCATGCCGGCGTGTCTAGATTGGTCAGCTCAGACATTCATTGCTTCTGCAACCAAAGTGAGTTGAAAACAGAAACACTTCGTTTTAGATTCATTAGTAGCCAATACACAACAACTATGCCGAATACAGAGTTTTGCAGCGCCACCATTGTTGCTCTGGTCGTTCATTTAACAAGCACCCCCTCCCTGCAGTCTCATCTGCAACTGCACCCCCCACCCATGACACAATGTACAGTATTGTCTATCTGGGCATTAAAAACATTCTTTCACTTCTCAAATCGTATTCCGTCATAGCAACATGATGATAAACCCAACAATAGCCCTAAGATATGCCAATACAGCAGTGAAAACGCTGCTCACTGAATAACGAAATTAACAAGACAAAGTTTTAAAAATTATACCATGTCATTCTACGGTCAATATCTGAATAAATATAAAACCGTACCATTGGTTTTATGCGTAGAGATGTCCCTTTTGAGACTGAGTGGTCATATATTGTCTTGGACAATCCGTTTGTGAAATATACACTCATTTGTGACGCCTGTGTACCTTCCAAAATAGCTGTGCGTAATACCACACGTGTTATATACGGCGTTGTTGCCCTTGTTAGTACAGTCTGGCTTGATTGACAATTCATTTATTCAGTGGGTGAGAGTATAAGCTTTCTAACGATGTATAACATGTTTAATTTTGCTTTTAGAATAAGGTTTTGTAGCTCAGCGTAACCGAAAGTTTTCTCATTGCATTCACTTACGCATTCACTCTTTGGTAGCAGAAAGACACTGCACCTGACAAAACGTTATCAACGATTTTTTGTAATTTCTTTGACAATACTAATATTATTGAGGACTTCTGAGCATAGCTAAGCCATATGTTTGCTGATAGGCCTAGCTGACATAATTTTCTTGAGTAAGACCGAAGCGGAGAGAACTTTATCATTGATTTACTGTCGCTGTCTCTATCTACTGAACACAGATAAGATAAGAATAGGTTAGTGTTATTTTACAATGAGGATATTTCACACTGTAATGTCAGCGTTCGTTGGTAGCTTAGCAGTTTTTGTGATGCATGCGACAGAGTTGGAACATTGCCAAAACGTGGTGGACGGTTGAAAATTGTTTTCGTGTCTTCCCATCCCAATACAAGAAAACATTACATACTGTAGGGTACAGAAATACATACAAGAGTTAATTATTACACATTTAGGTACCGCATTGTGTGACAATGTTTTTGCATTATTTTTAAATCTGATATCAATGTTTCATCATTAACCTTCATAAGGGGCTCATTTATATGCTTAAAATTTATATGCATATAATGGACAAAAAGCATTTTATCCATTTTTGGAGAGATTTTGGATATGTTTCTGGACCCCTATTTTAGACCACTGTACTGATGGAAAGCTTGTAATTCCCATTTGAAAATGATGAGTTTCTTAAGCCTAAACAGTTGATTTGTAGTGGTACAAAGAACTCCGGTGCTTCTGTTGCAGAGGAACATTTTACGGAAACATTGTACAACACAATTTGAGTTCGATTATGGACCGATCGTTTGTTTGGTGTCACACGTTTTAGTGTTTTTAAATTCTATTTTACGTTATTTTTTAACTTTGAGTCGGATCTCTTTGCTCCATCGAGTAAGAGCACATTGGCTCAATAGTTTGGTGAAGCTTCAAATAAAAGCCGGCGTTGCCATCGGAAGATTGTGTGAAAAATGAGAAAAACGGCAAAAAAATTGTGCAAACGACAAATCAGTGAGGCTGTGATAATAGCCATCTGTTTGCTTCTGTCGGGGGATATTCATCAGTGTCCTGGCCCAACTAGAACAACAGATAAAGCAAGCATCGCTGACAATTCCACCTGCAACTCTACCTCTACTCAGCTCCCCGGAGGATCCAGCGGTTATCCAGTGGCGTCTTATCACCAACCTGACGCAGTCCAAGGAGGTTGATCCAGGTGGGCATCCACAACCTAACTCGCCACGGGAAAACCGTCCTTGCCACTAGAGTCCTCACCCGGGGTCGTCGACAATGAACTCAACGCTGCCTTCTCCTAGTACACTAATCCTGGCCATCCTCTACTCCCCCTGAGCACACCAGAGGACCCGACAGCTGTCCAGGAACGTCGACCAACTGACTTGGTGATTCCGACTGGCGGTCATCCACCAGTGGACTCACCAACGGCAGAACCATCATCGCCGCGGAGTCTTGCTGTGACAACGAGAACATCTTCAATGGTTCCAACGAGCAACAACAGTGACTGTACGATCGTGAGTCCACACAACATCCAACCGAGTGACAAAGACTGTAGGAACACACCGCACAAACACGTGTACAATAAAAACAAGCGTGAGGTAGTAAACAGAGCAATCCAAAAGAACCGGAAGTGGAAAGTCTTTCAGCCAACCAAACTGATGCAAAAGGAGATTCAATGGCAAAATCCAAATGATCTAGAATGTGTAGGCTTAAATATGATTCTATCGCCTCAGATGTCCGATACACTTGTAGTCATTTATCATGCCTTCTTCAAACATTTTATGATAAATTGAAGAAGGTATTATGTCAATGTGATTTCAAGAAAGAGGTCATTGTAATAGGTGACTTCAATTTTAATTGGGAAGACAAGTCTTCAAGGAAAAAGCTAAAGCAAATTACTGGTTTTAATTTGGCTCAAATGGTTAATGGTCCAACACGAATAGCAAACGTCACCAGTACTCAAATTGACCTAATATTTAGTAATAGACCCGAAAGGATTACAAAATCACACAATATGATAACTGGGCTGTCAGACCATAATATGGTGCTCATATCAAGTAAATTAACCTGCAGGCGGCTTACTACTCATGCTGGCAATAAGGAATTCTTTGGCATCCTGAAAAACAAGCAAGAGTACTTCAAATCAGCCATAAAAAATGAACTGGGACGATCTACTCCTTGAAAATGATTTAGAAATAACTAGTCAAAACTTTACAGAAAAATTACATTCTACAATCAATGAATTTTCAATTAAGATGAAACGTAAAAAGAAGGAACAGACTCCCCTGGGCGAACGATAATGTCCAAAAATTGCAACCAAAATGATCGTACTCTGGAGCCTTGGCATCTCTCAAGTCCTCAAGGGCTAAGGATGTCTGTGGTATGGACACACTCATGCTGAAAGAGGTCAATTCCTCAATAGTTAACCCACTAATGCATATCATTAATACTTCATTGGGTCAAGGGAGGTTTCCTAACTCATGGAAGCCTACTGTTGTGGCCCCTATACTCAAAGGTGGTGGCCCTCTTCTGACCTCCAACTACAGGCCCACCAGTATCTTACCCATAGTATCAAAGGTATTTGGAAAAACTGGTTGCCAAACAAATCATTGACCATCTCAACAATAGCTCCTTCCCACTGCACCCAATGCAATTTGGATTCAGGGCTAATCACTCACAGAAACAGCTACATGCTACTTCATAGAAAAAGTTAAGGCATCAATGGACAAAGGCGGGGTTGTGGGGGCCGCGTTCCTTGATTTACGGAAAGCATTGGACACCGTTAATCATAACGTCCTACTGCATAAACTACTCAACTTCAATTTTTCCACAGAGCTTTTTAACTTTACCAAATCCTACCTCTCATTCCGCTCCCAACTTGTCAAAATTGATAATTATAAATCTAACCCCCTATGTCTATCAACTGGTGTCCCGCAGGGCTCTATATGCATGTACATTAATGATCTGCCTTCTGTGTGTGGACAATGTGATATCTTAATGTATGCTGATGATACAGTTATTTTTACTCACGGTAAAACTGCAGAAGAGGTTGCAATGAAGCTAACAGATGTTATGTTAAAGGTCACATCCTGGCTTAACCAATGTTGTTTGCAATTGAATGTGTCGAAAACCGTTTATATGTTTTTCTCCAAAGGCCACAGCGTAGATGTAGAGCAAGATATTCTCATCTCAAGCAAAAGACTACAAGTTGTCTCAGAATACAAATATTTAGGAGTACACATAGATTAAAACCTCGGCTTCAAAACCAACATTTAATGGGTCTGTAATAAAGTAAAGTTCAGTTTGGAAAATTTCAGGTTAACCAGATACTTCCTATCAACTGAGGCAGCTAAGATATACTTCCACTCAATGGTTCTCTCCCACATCACCTATTGTCTGATAACTTGGTCTAATAACTCAACAGCCTTTAAACCACTGGAATCATTATACAAACAAGCACTTAAAACTTTAGATAAGAAGCCATTCAGTTTTCATCATTGACATATTCTAAAGTATAATCTGCTTAGCTGGGAAAACCTCATCAAATACAAAAATGTCTGCCTAGTTTATAAGGTTATACATGATTTAGCTCCTCCGATGTCATTACATTACATTACATTACATTACAGGCATTTAGCAGACGCTCTTATCCAGAGCGACTTACACAACTTTTACTTAGCACTTTTACATTGTATCCATTTATACAGCTGGATATATACTGAAGCAATGCAGGTTAAGTACCTTGCTCAAGGGTACAACGGCAGTGTCCTTACCCGGGATTCGAACCTACGACCTTTCGGTTACAAGCGCAGTTCCTTACCCACTGTGCCACACTCCGTCCATGTCTGGCTTCATCAACTTCAAATCTACCACAAACAGAGCTACTAGATGTGCAGCTAGGGGGGACTGCATAATCCCACTCAGAAACTGCATTTAGCCTGGCCGTCTTTTCTTTCAGAGCATCACATCAATGGAATTCAGTACCACAATCAGAGAGTCCCCATCCTATTATTCATTTAAGTGTAATGTTAAGGAATGGCTTATTGAGAACCAACTATGTCAACACTGATGCTGTTTTCATTCACTTTTAATATGACTGTACTCATACTGTACCTGTATTATCTGCTATTGTAGTGTGTCTACTCATGTTATTTAACTGTATTTATATGCTTTTTATCACAATGTAGTATGTTTTTAACTATTGTACATATTGTATTTTTTTTATTATTCTAGGATGCCTAACAACATCAGGCAAAGGGACTGCCGATGAAAACTAGCCTTTTGGCTAACTCGGGTACATTGATATTTGTTTAAATGTTGATTAAGTACATCGTCCCTTTTCAAATAAATAAATAAATAAATTTGGATAGATTTGGAGATGCTGGGTACGATGTTTAGTTGTACATATCCACCCTTAGATTTTATGAACTTGTGGTCAAGGAGGTTTTGATCCAGGACATGTATAGTTTAACCTACTGTATATATGCAGTCTCTCAGTATTTCATTGCAAACTGAAAAAGAGAAAATTAATTTTTGATTTTTTTGTCTAGACAATTGCATTTGCAGCACTTTATTTTTTATGAATATAAACTAAGTTAGTATTGTAGATTGTACAAATGTCTTGCTTCATTTAAGCCATTTTTCAATTCTCTGGTGTTCACTTCTGGAGTTATAAAGCTTTAAATAGGGTACCCCCTATTTAAAGCTTTATAAATGGGCAAGGATTGGCCAGATTTGGCATGTGCGCTGAGGGGTCTGTCATGTCAACTGAAATCACTGTCATGTTTTTGGAACCTGCTTGAGATTATGTATTTGTTGTGACATGGTGCATAATCCTGCTTGAAGAGTTTTTCCTGCATAGAAATGTCTTGGGTGGGCCACCTAAGAGTTTTTTCAAGCCAACTAAGGCATTTATTGGTACAATTTTATCGTGAATGATACTGCATTTCAAAATTTTTCCATTTTGAGTGCTTTCAAAGCTGACATGCAACCATAGACATGCTAAGGTAATTATCTCTCTTCCTGCAGATCTACCATCCTGTAGATTCTTACTCTAACCCTAACACAGCACACCTCATTGACAGCTAGAGAGCTTGTTGAGCTGCTTATTAGTTGAGTCAGGTTTGCCTAAATGTTTGAATTTTATTTTTATTGAATTTGTGTTTTTCAAATACCTTATAACGATTGTTCTGATAACTAATTTTATTGGGGGGTTTAGCAGAAATAACTGGCTGGCAATGTTGTCAATTAAGAATTGTCACATTTTTGATGCCCAGTTTAGGAGTGTATGCAAAGTGTGTTTGTATTTATTGTCACAAAATATAGATACTTTCCAAGGAATACAGAAATAGCCATCAGTTATAGTATGGTAAATGGCACCCTCTTCTGGTGAAATTTGCAATGCAGGACATAACACAATATAGCCCTGGCTTAGGTTATCTATTCTGAAATGCACTATTCAGATTTTACACTTACAAAAACTGGTTGCACTATCAAGGACATTCTCTGTCATGGACTAATATCAGTTTAAATGCTGATAAAAATATAGCTAATTTATTAACAGGACCTAGCTAAATCGAAACATGCGCCAGAGTTGTGTGAAACGTATGACCTAATGTACTACAACTTTCAGAAGACTACTGAAGAATTCCAGGGCATATCTGGCCAATTAGTGCGCAAATAAAGAGAACCATGTCAAAGCAAAAGCAGGTCCAATTATCTTATCACACATTTGTACGAGTTAGCTAGCAGATAGCAAACAGCTCCAATGACGTTCTACACTCTTAGAATGAAGTTACAGGTACTTACTGGCATGATAATGTTTTGTAGAACAGCACAGAAAGAACAAAAATAAACTTTGTTACAAACTTGCTTCGTTTCTTTTTTCTTTTTCGTATGCATCGGCTTGCAGTAATATATTGGAATTAGAATATTTTTATATATATTTTATTTTTACACTAGCGTTCATAAAGATTAGAAGTGGTCAGGAGCTTGTAGAAAGGATACATCCTAGCTAGGCTATTTTTTTACTTTGCAGTAAAACACATTTAATAGCGGATAACAATTTTTTTAGATGTAACAATCAACGTATTAATCATATTACTTGCAATCATATCTCTCTCAAGGCTAACAAACAAAGAAAAGCTGATGATTTAACAAAAAGCATCTTATTTTAACAACAATGAAACTACTTAACGGTCTTATCACAAACAATGTGAACCCATGTAACATTTTTATCAAGTGTTTTTTTCTAACTTTAGAAAAGAAAAAAAAGCTGTTATATACTACCACAAGAGGGAGCCAGTGCAGAAAAATACAAGATGAAATACCTAAGAAAAGTTCAAACCCTTGGACTCCCCTGGAAAAGTTTTCGGCCGTTCTTCACTATCTTCATTTTTTTTTTTTTTTTTTAATACAGTTTTTTACATGGTAATTAAGACAAAGCCCCAAGTACAACATACCAGTTTTATCAGAAGTCTCTTGGCAACCCAAATCAAGCGAGAAATTCTACTTCTATGACTTAGATAATCAAAAATAGCAGTTCAAAGCAAAACATTTCATTTACGTTTTATGAAAAAATATGTTTTTTGTAATGTATTTCCAAAAGTAAATGTCTCACCACAATACAATTAAAGTCCAGGGTGTATGTAGTACCCACACCAAATCATGTCAATTGAATTTGCCCATTGCTTTACAATGTGGCATTATGTACATGAAGAGCCTGTCACCTGAGCCTTGCACCAGATAGGACACTAGACCTAAAAGTGTTGATAGAAATAGGTTTATATTCCAAAAGCACATTTGAAATACAATGTGTGTGTGTGTGTGTATATATATATGTGTATATATGTGTGTATATATATATATATAATGTGTGTGTGTATGTGTATATATATATATATATGTATATATATATATATATATATATATATATATATGGCATCTTCCAGGTTCATGAAGTTAAATATGCGGATATAAAGCTTTGTTGTTTGTTGAATATTTTGACTGCAACACGTTACATTTAGCGAAGCATTGTTGTGGTTAGGGGTGTGATATTTTTTAAATTCTGAAAATGTAGCGTAGTTATGTAGGCTAGATTACAATGACACAGCCGACTACCTTCCCAATACCAATCGCTAAATGCAGCTTTCTTGCAACGGCATGCCAATTTGCAATTGAAAATCCTGTTTTATAAATGTTTGATGCCTGTCTGTTGTGAATACTAGGTGGTTGCTAGGGTCCTATTTTGGGTTGCTAAGGTCTTACTCAGTGTTGCTGCAGTTTTACAAGATGTTGCCCGGGGTGTTACTATTTTGCAAAGGTGTTTCTGTGTTGTAGCTATGGTCTCAATAGGTGTTGCTTGTTGAAGGTGGTAGCTAGGGTGTTATAAGATGGTTGCTAGGGCAATACTAGGTAACTAGATGGTTGCTTGGGTATTACGAGATGATTGCTTGGTGATTGCTAGACATTTGTAGCAGTCAATCGGAGAGGTTTGTTGAGGAACATATTTGCACAATGCAAGGCAATTGGTGGAATGAAATGACATGAAATTGCCAGAGTACATTGGGTCATCAGCAGCTGCAGGGGCCAGTATACAGCTGCTATCACTTGTAATGAGCATTGAGCTGAAGGAAAATTTCAATTTTATTTTATATTTAATGGACAATAAAGTTTTCTATTCTGTTCTAGAGGGCATTGTGCCATCACAAGGGTCAGCATTCATTTCAATGGGATCTTTTGGGGATAAAAATTTAAATATCTCAAAAAACAAAAGAAGCACACTAGAGTATAAAAAGCTGAACATTTTGATATATAATATGTCTAACTAGTCTAAAAAGTAGGGGACTTTGTGTTACTTTACAATTTCTTGTTCTGGCATTTTAAAAGTTTTTAAAAACAAACTTTCGTACTTCTAGAATGTTTGGTAGATTCTCACCACATTTGGTATGTGTCATGTACAGCTTGTCCCTGGGTTAAATTTTGACATCTCAAAAGACAGTCACTGGACTAATTTCAATTTATTCAAAAATGGCTGATCGTGCCCAAAATATTTGTATGCCCACAAATTTTCGCAGATTGTGGCGGTACTTCAGTAGATGGTATACAGCCATATTGTGGACAAGCATGCACAGGCTCTGTGTTATGTTGCAACATGGCCTGAAGGGGGTGCTTTTTGCAAAATGCTAATTTGCATAACCTTCATAAGGCTAAATTCACACTCATTCACACTCTGTTAGTAGCTGCGAGCAGGCCATAAAACCTCCCTCCTCCCCCCATCCTCAACACACACACAACTGCATTGTGCAGTTCATGAGCCTTAACATGTACCTACATTCTGTATTCTACAAGTATAATGGCCTTGTAAAGTGTTTCATCCACCATTTCAAGAACTACATTGGTAAATTGGACTTTTTTTTGGTTTAAAAAAAAAAACATTCCTGATCCCCTGGAATCCATCAAACCAACAATATTGCCATCACTATATTTGTTAGACTTTCACATTTCATAGAACACTTCCATGTAAAGATGATGTCCATCAAAAAAGTGATCTTTACCTGGCAGTGTTTCATACAATGTTATAGTGTAATGAATATAGAAATGGTTGTTTTGATGTATTCCAGGGGTCAAGGATGTTTTTTTGTTTTGTTTTTTACCTCAAAGTCAACTTACAGTTTTTGCAGTAATTTGTGAAGTTACAGCATATGATGCATGCTTTCCATCAAATGAAATTGTTTCCAAGTTAATCTGCTTAATAAATAGCTGCAGGTAAATTTCATTCCCATTCATATGCTGTAACTCCACAAATCACAGCACAAACTGAGTTGACTTGTTTTCACTTTATATGCAGGCCAGTGTCTATTAGATAAACAGCAACATCCAAAAGGGCAATATGATCATTTCTTTCATCAGGGCAACACTGCTGGGCAACAGTCCATATTATGGTCCTGATTGTACATGTGTCAAAGCTTTATTGAATAAATGCACTACTCATAGCAACACTATCATAACTTCACTTCTATGTCTTAACCCCTTAGCGCACAAGCCAAATCTTGCCAATCCTTGCCCTTTTAGGGGGTACCCTATTTAAAGTTTTATAACTCCAGATGTGAACACCAAAGAAACTTGAAAAATGGCTTAAATGAAGCAAGACATTTGTGCAATTTACAGTACTAACGCAGATTAGTTTATATTCATAATTTTGGAAGAAATAAAGTGCCACAAATGCAATTGTTTTGACAAAAATTTGCACTTTTAAAGTTTGCAATGAAATACTGAGAGATTGCATATATACAGAAGGTTAAACTATACGTGTGCTAGATCAAAAACTTCTTGACCACAAGTTCATAAAATTTAAGGGTGGATATGTAGAACTACTATAGATGTATGAAGCAAAAACTAAGCAGTGTACCCAGCGTCTCCAAATCTATCCAAAATGTCTAAATTATGCATTGCTGTAAATCACAACATATTCACGTATTTCACAACAAAATAACTGTTTTGATTCAAGAAAATTACTGTTGCATAATTTTCAAGTTACAAGCTTTCAGTCAGTACAGTGGTCTAAAATATATAGGGGTCCAGAAACATATCCAAAATCTCTCCAAAATTGAATAAAATGCTTTTTGTCCATTATAAAGCATATAAATGAGCCCCTTATGAAGATTTAAGATGAAACATTGCTATCAGATTTAAAAATAATGCAAAAATATTGTCACAATGCGGTACAGTACCTAAATGTGTAATAATTAACTCTTGTTTGTATTTCTATACTCTGTACTCTTATATGTTTTCTTGTATGGGGATGGGGCGACATGAAAACAATTTTCAACCGTCCACCACGTTTTGGCAATGTTCCAACTCTCAGGTCATCACTGTTGCATGCTTCACAAAAACAATTACACTACCATCTAACCACCTTACTGAACCCGTGTTTAGCAGTTGTCTACGACCATGAAATGCACTTTTTTGTATGTCGCTTTGGATAAAAGCGTCTGCCAAATGAATGTAATGTAATGTTATCTAATGCTTACATTACAGTGTGAAATATCCACATTATATAACACCACTAACCTATTTAATGATACTCAATTTCAAAAATAACGTATATAACCGAAATATTTTGAGCAGTAATACTTACATAGCAATGATGAAATCTCCTCTATGTTCAGTAGATGGAGACAGAGACAGTATCAATGATACTGTTCTATTCACTTCTGTTTTGCTCCAGAAAACAATGTCAGCTAGGTCTATCAGCAAACATATGGCTTAGCTATGTCCAGAAGTCCTCAATAATAATAGTATTTTCCAAGAAATTACGAAATATCGGTGACCACGTTTCGTTAGGTGCAGCGTATTTTTCTGCTAACATAGAGTGAATGCGTAAGTGAATGCGATGCTAAGAATATTTTCTGTTATGCTGACCTATACAATGCTATTCCAAAAGCAAAATTAGACATGTTATACATCGTTAGAAAGCTTATACTCTCACCTACTGAATAAATGAATTGTCAATTAAGCCAGACTGTACTAAAAAGGGCGACGACGCCGTAAACAACAGGTGTGGTATTACGCACAGCTATTTTGGAAGATACCCAGGCGTCACAGATGCGCGTATATTTCCCAAACGGATTGTCCAAGACAATATATGACCACGCAGTCTCAAAAGGGACATATCTACACGTAAAACCAGCAGTAAGGTTGTATATTTATTCAATATTTAGTCCCAGATATTGACTGTAGAATGACATGGTATCATTTTAAAAAACATTTTCTCGTTTATTTCGTTATTCAGTGAGCAGCGTTTTCACTGCTGTATAGGCATATCTTAGGGCTATTGTCGGGTTTATCTTGTTGCTATGACGGAAAATGATTTTTTAGTGGTGAAAGAATATTTTTATGAATGCCAAGATAGACAATATTGTCCATTATGTCAAGTGTGGGGGGTGTTTTGCAGATGAGACTGCAGGGAGGGGGTGCGTGTTAAATGAACGACCAGAGCGACAATGGTGGGGCTGCGAAACTTCGTTTTCGGCATAGTTGTCGTGTATCGTCTACTAGTTTCATTAGTAGACGATACACGACAACTATGCCGAAAACGAAGTTTCGCAGCCCCACCATTGTCGCTCTGGTCGTTCATTTAACACGTTTCTGTTTTTATCTCACACTTTGGTTGCAGTAGTACCAAATGTTTGAGTTTAGTAATCTTGGCACGCCGGTGTGCCGACCACTAGGGGCTGTGCGCTAAGAGGTTAAAGGAAAAGGAAGTCATTTCGATCCTCCAGCGAGTCAACCCTCGCAAAGCGCCCGGGCCAGATGGGCTCAAGGGAAGGGTCTTGAAAGAATGTGCCATCAAACTGGGACCCATCTTTACCCAGCTATTCTAGATGTTCTTCAATACCAGTTTTGTCCCCCAGGCCTGGAAAATGGCAACCATTGCCCTAGTGCCTAAAACCACACACAAAATCGCTTAATGATTTTAGACCCATCGCCCTCACACCACTATTAAGTAAATGCATGGAGCGTCTAGTGAGCAAGGAACTCATATCGCAAAGAGCTAAGCTCACGGACCCCATGCAGTTTGCCTAACGAGCCAGCCGAGGTGTGGAGGACGCCACTCTCACTCTCCTGGACAAAGTACATGGTCATCTAGACAAGGCCAACACTTATGTCCGTGTACTTTTTATGGATTTCTCCTCTGCTTTTAACATGGTCCAGCCTCGTCTTCTCTTGAGACGCCTGTGTGACCTGAACGTCAGCAGCAGCCTAGTCCTGTGGAACAGGGAGTTCCTGAGAGAGGCCCCAACGAGTCTGTATTAATAACACCTTCTCCGACTGCCTTGTGCTGCCTGTGCGTTCCACAGGGGTGCGTTTTATCTCCCCACCTGTTCTCCATATATACAAATGAGGTAAAATACAACAGCAAAGACATCTCACTCATAAAGTATGTTGATGACATGGCCCTGGTTGCCTGCCTGCAGGATATCAACAGCCCTTCCTATTCTCAGCACATCGACCACCTTGCCACCTGGTTTGATGGCTGCTTCCTTGACCTTAATGTCAGTAAGACCAAGGAGCTGTGTCTGGGAGGTAGGATGGGAGCAGGCAGCATAGTCTTCAAGCCTGCTATCATGAAGGGGCAGGAAGTGGAGCAGGTCACTCACTTTAAATATCTTGGAACAATCATTGACAATAACCTCACCTTTCAGATCAATGCAGACTATATTTACAAAAAGACAAGGCAGCAGCTCTCTTCTCAGGAAACTGAGGTGCTTCAATGCCAGCAAACACCATGGTCTACAGGTCACTGAGTGTTCTCACCTCTAACATGTTCTCACCTTTAACATTGTCTCCTGGTATGGGAACCTCTCAGTTAGACACAGGAACAAGCTGACCCAGGTGGTCAACCAGGCCAGCAAGAGCATTGGAGACAAACAATTACAATTCCAGAACCTATACAGCCAGTCCATAACCAAAAAGACAACCCAGGTCTACAATGACCCCAACCACCCCCCTTCACTCTTCATTCCAACTGTTGCCATCTGGCAGGATACTTGTGGTCCCACTAGCCAGGAAAAAATGGGTACAAGAAGTCCTTTGTGCCCTCTGCTGTGGCCATTTTAAGCAGAGACATAATAAAATACCCCCCCCCCCCCCACTGCCCATGAGCATTGCTGCTGCTGAAAATGTATTATGTATTTTAGCTGTTTTTTACTGTCTGCTTTACACTGTGTTGCCAGAATGCCAAAGGCAAATTTCCATTTCATGTAAATGTAATAGACAATAAAGTTTTCTTATCTTAAGCAATTAAAAGGCCATGCCACCAAATATTAACAAAATGTATGTAAACTTTTGACAAACTGATATTGTACATAAAAGCTGAAATAAATCTGTCTCTTAGTTATTATTTTGAAATTACCTCTTATTGAAATAAGTCAATTAGGGTATCTACTTTAACACAGGAAATGTATGGTAACATATTCCATTCCATGTGTGGAGTTATGAAAAATGAAGTTTGAATGTCTTTAGCCTCGGTGTATGTAAACTTTTGGCCTCAACTGTATCTAGCTAGTCTAGCAGGCTAGCCACAACTTCTGACTAGTTTAAATCCTAGAGTGAAGAAGTGTGCACTCTCAGCCATTATTGCTATGTAGCTAGCTACTACTAGCTAGGCTACTGTTGAGTAAAGGAGATAGACAAGTGACTTCCAAAATAAATAGAAATGTGATCGGTAACTCAGTGATTTGATTGTAGTCTAATGGGTGCTTTTTAAAGCCGTAAATGACCTCCCTACGATTCCTAGCTAATCCTAGCCAACATGACCCTGATCTCAAGTAAAATGCATCATTGTGAGATGCGATTGCTGACAGGAACAAGCTAATATAATTAATTTGATTTATCTGCTTGCACTGTCTTTAATGCCTGTTTGGTGCATAAGAGAAAGAAAAAGATTTAATCAATATTAAGTTTTATTTTTTATTCAAATGAAACATGCAATGTGCTTTATATATATATTTTTATATTCAGTCTATCACAACACAGAGTGCTTACTGAGCGCATTGAACTATGAGTTAGCCAAGACATAATAAATAAATGGGCAAAGTGCAAAAATGGTGTAAACTTTTGATAAATGGCTTATGTATCATTTTATATTCATGTAATTGTCATATTTGTTATGTTTATCATCTTCATAATCAACACTTCACCTCAGCACCATGGCATCATCTGAAACATAATTCAAGAGCAATTTAAATATAGCTATTCTCATTATTTTATTTATGTTGGCTTATTTGTTTTTCTTATGTTGTCATCATCCGCACCATCATCATACAAAGAAGGAATACTACCACTAATAACATTTTTAATGATAGTAGGCTAGTAGCAATATCCAGTGTTGAGGAGTAGTGAACTACATGTAATTAAACTAGTAGTTTAACTGCATTTTGCAGTAGCTTGCTGGTAGTTCAACTACATTCATATTTCCATAGTGATTCAAGTAGTTAAATTACTTTTTTGCCTTTTTTTGGGCCACCAGAGAACATTCCTCCGAAAAGCTAGGTCTTCATCGTGGTGATCACCTGCAAACTTCATTTTGAATTTTTTATGCTTGTCTTGGAGTAGGGGCTTCAAGGCCATGGTGATGTAGATACTTTGGTACCTGATGCCTCCAACTCCTTCACCAGTTCCTTTGTTGTTTTGGGGTTCAGTTGAACCTTTCGGACCAAAGTTTGTTCAGCCCTGGGAGTTAATTTGTGCCTTCTTCCTGAACGATGCAGTGTCTGTATGGTCTGAAGATTTTTATATTTGCATACAATGGTTTGTACAAATGCTAGTGGTACCTTCAGTTGTTATGAAATTGCTCCTAAGGAGGAACCACACTTGTGGAGGTCCCCAATTTTTTTTCTGAGGCCTTCGCTGAGTTGCTTGGATTTTCCCATGGCATCAAGGGGAAAAAGGCAGTGGCTCTAAAGGTAGGCCCTTATATGCAGCCACAGGTGCCAATTAACTCCTAATTATGATAATTGCCCAATCATAAGCCTCTAAAAAGTAATTATATCAATTTGTGACTGTTTAAAGAGACAGTCAACTTGGTGTATGTAAACATTTGACCCACTGGATTTCTGATATAGCGAATTAAAGCTGAAATAAATCTGTCTCTAATTGATTGTTCTCAATAGAGGTAATTTTAAAACAAAATAGATGCCCTAATTGATTTGCCAAAAGAAATGTATGGTAACATGAAATGTGCAGATTTGTGGAAAAACTCAGTTTCTGAATATCTTTAGCCTAGGTGTATGTAAACTTTTGGCCTCAACTGTAGTTGTTAGAGATCTAAAAAGACTTAACTTGATATGAACCCATAATATTAGTATGTACAAGATACCAACGGAATTTACTTTATAACTGTTAGCTAACATTATCTAGCTGTAAAACTGGTTAGACTAGTCTATTTGCAAAATACCGTGTTGTCAGACTATTTACTCTAAGGGGCGACAGCATCTATAACCTGTTAGCTACACGTAACTTGAGCTGCTCAGAAATATTACTTACTTCAAGGCATTTGAAACTTTTAGCACAAAGTAAAAACACCAAGGCAACAGTTGCTAGTTAGCTAAGCTAGCAAAATTCATATTAGTTACCTAACAAGTAGATAGCGAGTTATTTAGGTCTACCCACAGTTCTGTAAATGTGGCCTGGAAGAAAATTAAGATACAGATAGGGCCCATCACGTGATGAAGCTGTGAAGCTACTATGGTTGTCTCAAGACCTTGTTACGAATCCCTTCTCAACCAATCAGAGATCAGTGCACCCAGAATAGTGATATTTAGAGGTCCAAGCAGCGAAGCTGGTGGAACCCTATTGTATCTGTTAGGATTATTATTATCAGGGGTCCAAGCAGCGAAGCTGGTGGAACCCTATTGTATTTGTTAGGATTATTAGGGGTCCAAGCAGCGAAGCTGAGAGAAATCGTATTCTCAATTTAATCTCTAAATTGACTGTAAGTTTGGTGTTGTAACTAGGTAGCTGTTTCGTGGGTGACTTAGTTAACGCACTCGTCTTAACTATTGCTTGTATTTTTGCATAGACTGCGTTGTTGCTGTTCTTGTTTGTGTTAGTGTTAATCAGTTTAACCTACAGGGTCCAAGTTGAACTATGCGGTTGTTCCCTGCACTTGGAACGGTACTTCTCTCTAGGGTTTTCGACACACTTGTTCCTGGTTATGGTGATACATTTTGTTGTACGTCGCTCTGGATAAGATCGTCTGCCAAATGCCTGTAATGTAATGTAATATTCCGTAGCAACAAGATAAACCCGACATTAGCTCTAAAATATGCCAATACAGCAGTGAAAACGCTGCTCACTGAATAACGAAATAAATGAGACAAAGTTTTTTTAATTATACCATCTCATTCTACAGTCAGTATCTGGGACTAAACATTGAATAAATATACAATCTTGCCATTGGTTTTACGCGTAGAGATGTCCCTTTTGCGACTGAGTGGTCATATATTGTCTTGGACAATCCGTTTGTGATTCCTGTTGCTTACGGCGTTGTCGCCGTTTTTAGTACAATTTGGCTTGATTGACAGTTCATTTATTCAGTAGGTGAGAGTATAAGCTTTCTAATGATGTATATCATGTCTGATTTTGCATTTGGAATAGCGTTTTATAGCTCAGCGTAATGGAATATTTTCTTATCGCGTTCACTTGCGCATTCACTGTGGCGTAGCATTAAAGACAATGCACCTAACGAAACGTTGTCAATGATTTTCATCATTTCTTGGAGAGTACTATTATTATTGAGGACTTTGGGGCATAACTAAGCCATTTCTTTGCTGATAGACCTATCTGACATCGTTTTCTGACGCAAAACAGAAGCCGATAGGACTTTGTCATTGATTTTCTGTCTCTATACTACTAAACACAGATAAAATGTCATGTTGCTATGTAAGTATTACTGCTCAAAATATTTCGGTTATATACGTTATTTTTGAAATTGAGTGTCTTTAAATAGGTTAGTGGTATTATATAATGTGGATATTTTACACTGCAATGTAAGCGTTAGTGTAATAGTTTTTGTGACCCATGGAACAGTGATGACCAGAGTGTTGGAACGTTGCTAAAACGTGGTGGACGGTTGAAAATTATTTTCGTTCCATCTCCATCCGTCATTATGCTGAGAAATAGCTAAACCATTTTAATTGATATTAATTGAGTTTCTCTGCAAACGCGCGAAAACATGCTGGTATAATAAAACAATGACGGTAAATATAGCCTATATATGTAGTCCGCTTCATTCCGTTACCATAATATCACAAACTTTCTTGTGTTTACAGCTGCAGTTTCTCGTTGCATTTACTATTGAATATAAACAAAAGATGCAAATGCTGTAGTCTGCCAATGTCTAAATAAAGAATAAGGTATTCTTCGTGCAGCACGCATGCTAGCAGGGATGTCGAGTTGATATTTCGTTTTTTGTTTCGTTTTTTTTAATGTCGTATTTATTAGGCTATAAGAAATATGTATTATTATCCTATCTGTCTCTGAGGCGCTCTGAAATGTGCATTCTCTGCTAAGCTGAGCAATGGATTGGAATATGTGTCTGACGTAGTGTTGCACCGTATACCGAAACTTCAGCACTTTTTCGGTCCTTAAAAAAGAAACTGTTCGGTATTAGAATATTCTGACGTTCGGTAGTTTTGAGTCAAATGTTAAACCCAGGGAAATGTGTCTCCCGCATTACTGATTGAGAGGATGAAAAGTGTAATTTGTCAGAATCTTCGCTAGATGGCAGTAGCAACTAAGGTTGCCAAGTGAGGTGACGTGTGCTTGTGCCTTCACTTTGCTGATACAGCGCAGGCTTCGACTCAGTTCACTAGCAATAGGTGTTCCAATTTGGAAATATTTGATTATAGATAGATGCTGTATTGTTATTAAAATATGCTGTTTTTAAATCTATTTAAAGGTGAAAGACCTGTTTTAAAGATTATTTAGTTTACAACTGTTTAATTTTTGAAATATATTTAATATATTATTCTATTGTTTAGTGTTGTAACACTATAGGCCTATGCTTATTAATATGTTGAAGAGGCTTCAACTTAAAGGTTGTTAATGAACCATGAATTCGAAAATGAGGTCAACCCTTGTGGACATTACGTTTCTGATCTATTAAGGTAATTTCAGTATCGTTAGGTACCGAGTATCGAATCAGCATCGTTTAAGTTTCAAGTATCATTTCAATATTGAGTATCGTGATACTAAACCTGGTATCAGTATCAAAGTCAAAATTTTGGTATCGTGACAACACTAGTGAGGCTCCTTTTTTAGTTGCGGCGCAGAAACACTGCAGCTGTACATACACGCCGGGCCATCTAAGTGTTACGACATTGTAAAGGCCTTTACGGGAAGCGGCCAGGACACATCCATGGTGATGCAACTAAGTCATCAGACAGCATGTCTTAGCACAAATTTGGCCATAAGTCATCAATATTTTACTACGTCAGACACAAATTCCAATCCATTGCTCATCATGATATTCAGTAGATATGTTGGGTGAAGGTATATGGTCGTGAGGACAAAGCCATTTAAAAATTTCTCTATAGGGGGCGCAATAGTGCCAATGCTTGGACCCCTCCCAACGCCGCTTGCGGCTTTAATTGGTCATATTTTTTCTATTCTGTTCAGCCTAGACAATGTTTTGATCCAGGACAATTTGAGAATGTTATTGCCTGTTTCTATTGATTACCACAATGTGAACCTTTGGCACATAATTTGCTCTGGGGCAAGTTCAATGAATTTCTACTACACTCATAGGAAATACATGGCAGACTCATCAATAATTCTATTTTTGGGCTATGGCAGCTATCTTGAGGTGGTGCCATATGCGGAAATATCAAGTTGAATAGAATTGAATGGAACCATGTGACCATGTTTCCGTTCTAGTTCTTGTACAGTTCATTGGGTGCAGACCACTGCTGATGGAGTGCAGTTTAGAATAGGCCAACCCTAGGTTTTCGGTGATTGACCTAGCTAGTCTCTTTTGGCCATCCTCACGTGTGAAGGAGTGAAAACTGGCTGGTTCTGATCAGTTGGTTCACCCCTAATATTAAATTCAGAAAAATAATGTACAATGGTGTGATATAGTTTTTAACAATTTATGGTATATACTGTCTTCAGGAAAGAAGCTGTCTGATGTGGAGAGAGTCACATCCCTCAAGGTCTACAACTGGTTCGCCAACAGACGGAAGGAAATAAAGAGAAGAGCCAATATTGGTAATGTATCAGCCCAGGGTGGTGGGGGCGGTAGTTTGTTTCTGTTTGACTGTTGCACGTGGGGGTTGAGCCCTTTCCACACACATTTTGTTATGGAGTGAATTTAGTGCCAATATTATTTACATGTGTTTCACAACTCACGCGTGTTTTGTGCACCACAAAACACAATTCACACGTGTTTTACGCATTGTAAAACTACAAATCCTGTTTTACAAATCTCAAACTATAAATTGCAAAATACAAATCTCAAGCTGTGGACACACAAAACATGTTTTACGCATCACAGAACTGCAAATCCTTTTTTACAAATCTCACTACAAATTGCAAAATACAAATCTCAAGCTGTGGACACAAAAACACAAATCATTTTGGCACTATTTTCCGCTATGGGCCGCAAAAGGCTATTCCTTGCTGCTCACTGATTGGTTGTGACCTCCTCTTCCTCTGATTGGCTGTAGGTACCATAACTCTGATTGGTGCATGCATGTGTGGACTTTTTTTCCATTACTACACGGGAAAATAGTGCCAATATGATTTGTTTTTGTGTCCACAGCTTGAGATTTGTATTTTGCAATTTGTAGTTTGAGATTTGTAAAAAAGGATTTGCAGTTTTGTGTTCATTCCATGTTTTGTCCCTAAAAATCTTTCTTGATCAAAGAAGGGTTCAATCCACAGGGCTTAGATTGTTCAACTCAGACATTCATTGCTCCCGCAACCAAAGTATGAGTTAAAAACAGAAACGCTTTGTTTTATTTCAGCTATGCCGAATACAGAGTTTCGCAGTGCCACTATTGTCGCGCTGGTCATTCATTTAACAAGCACCCCCTCCCCGCAGTCGCATCTGCAACTACACCCCCCACCCATGAAATAATGGACAATATTGTCTATCTGGGCTTTGATAAAAATATTCTTTCACCACTCAAAAATCGCATTCCGCCATAGCAGCAAGATAAACCCAACAACAGCCCTAAGATATGCCAATACAATAGTGAAAACGCTGCTCACTGAATAATGAAATAAGACAAAGTTTTCAAAAATTAAACCATGTCATTTTACAGTCAATATCTTGGACTAATTATTGAATAAATGTATACAACCTTACCATTGGTTTTACGCGTAGAGATGTCCCTTTTGAGACTGAGTGGTCATATATTGCCTTGAATAATCCATTTGTGCAAGGCCGGCTTTGGATTTTGGTGGCCCTAAACAAGATTTTGTTTGTGGCCCCAAAACACTCCCAGCGCAACCACCAAATCTCACACACTGCTCATAATTGAATGAACACACACACACACACACACACACTCAATAGAGATTAACAATTTAGAGATTGTTGTTAGTTAGAAATGAATTAACAACAAATCTCTTACTTTATCTGAAAACAATGTATATTAAAAATATATTACAATTTGAGAAGTTAAGAAACAATTAACAATTGCAAAGTATTAAAAATAATAAATAATAAGGTCAACATATTTGAAATATAAAAGCAACAAACTTGCACATAACACGGTTTATAAGTAAAGACAATGACAAATGAACACCAATAAAAACAAAAATATTTTGACAAACAGCAATGAACAATCAATATGAGTGCAAAGTATTCAAAATAAATAGTGAACACTACTAAGTGTTAACTATTGTACAAAACAACAGCTATAGACTACTGTAGAAACTATAGCTATCCATCCTTTCACCACCATCCAACATCAGTGAGAAAGTCCTCAAAATCTGTGTCTCCTTGATTTTCTTGAAGCAAAATCGTCAATGACATCATCGTAAGACGTCTGTCTGCCAACCTCATGGTTTATACTAATAATGGCAAGTCCAGAGGAGGGGTGTAGATGCCCCTGAAGTCTCTGCTGATGTTCCCTCAGCAGCAGTCATGTCAGCTGACGAGGTAGATGGTCCTGGTGCAGCGGAGGTTGCTCAAAAATATTTCAATAATGCCCCTGAAAAGATTATAAATTAGATTATTATTTTTTAAATATAGGCTGGAAGACATTACATAGGTATGTTATATGTATCTTCCAGGCCTATTTATTAACTACACAACAACTGCAATTTTATGCAAATATGCAAATTGTCTAAATATGTACAAGTATGATCTACAAAATTACAATTTAACATAGCTAGAAAGCAAATGGTTAGCCTGAAACTATTTGGGGCAATTTGGACATTTAATATGTTATGTATTAAAATAATAAATCAAAACATAAAGAAAACAAAGAAAGCAAGAAAACATTGGTAACTAGTTAAAAAGCAAAGCTAGCCTGTTTAAATTATAAATGATGCTTGCAATCCTACTCATGTTAGCTAGCAAGAAAATAGCAAGATATCAAGCTTGTTCTAATAAAAAACGTTTCAGCTAAAATTAATAGTACATTCATTACTTTCTAGCCAGCTTGCCAGGTTAAAATTATTGTGGCTATGTTCAGTTTAATTCGTTCAAAATCAAAACATGACGTTAAAGTAATAATCTCGAAGATTTTAATTAAAATAAATGTTGGTTAAGTCACTATCTATCGCCAAATTAGGTAACACAATGGTGATTGAGCCTATTATTATATTAATTTATATTATTATTATTATTTATGATTAAAGAACTGGGTGTCTGTGGCGACATTCCCGGGAAAAAATCACAAGCGGCGCATAGTTAGTGACGCGTTTTCCATCACCCATGAGTGGTTGGTCCGCCAGAGAGGATAGGTGGAGCTAACGCATCAGGTTCGCTGTTCAACTCTGTTGTCTGTGAGCAGCATACTGTTTTTTCCGGTGTCTGCTAGCGTTACAATAACAGAGGGGGGGAAGGGAGGGTTATGGAACCCTAATACATTTTTGTGTAACATGAGAGGACATATTATTTTGATGTAGATTTCGTCTTACATTTGATTACAATGTAACGTTACTAAATTACATAGCTATTTGCACAATTAACGCCATAGCTACTGGACCACTTCAAGAAAGGCAACATTTAGACAGCGTTGCGCACAGTATCCATCTCTCATATCAGGTAATATTGCTTTAGCTAGCTAGCTAATGTAATTAACACAATCTAATGTCAGCTAACAATTAGAAAAAAACGCTAGCTAACGCTAACGACCGGTACCGACCTTGCAAACCGTCTCTCGAATGCAATGCTACCTTGTTGCAACGTTGCAAAGTAGCTAACTAAAGGCCAGTTCAGATCAATGATTCGCAACGAGACTGGATGCAACTTGCAAAATTCCAAGATGTCTGATTGTAAACGTTCTAAAACTGCACTTGGCGATTTGACAAGGTGGGTCTTTTGAGACTCCAGGCAACGGCTTCAGATGCTCTGCAACTAACCAGTTCACACCGCTGCAATTTTCTCTGCAACATTCTAAAACCTTTTTGTCTTGTCATTGATCTGAACTGGCCTTAACGTTTCCGTTATCTACATTGCCATCAAGTTCATCAATATATTATAACGATAGGCATAAAGCCGGGGTATAGGTGGAGCAGAGCCGGGTCTGATTTCTGTGTAAAGATGTCAAGGCGGAGAAAACTAAATAAAAGAATACGGCAATATGGATTAGCGTTGTTATTATTTTATTACGCTTCCTCATATGTTCCTTCAGCCTCCTTTGTTTTTGTTTTATTCTTCTTGTTCTGATTGCTAATTTAACACCCAGCTCAGCTTTATTCTCGAACAGTTTAGCGAGCAAAACCAGAAACACCAGGGGTAACATTTTGCAAGGCAGTTGTTTCAAAAATATCACAACAATCATTCACGAAATAAAGACTGTTTATTGTGCACGAGATACATAATTGCACGAGCCACAGCGAATCCCGCAAATTCTTCTCTGCAGTGTAAAGATGTTCATACCGGGCAAAAGGTGGGGTCTGAGGGTAAAATGAGGCACACTGGTGATTGTGCCATGCAGTCATCAACTTTATATGCAGTGATTCCGAAGTGTTTCATATCTCTGTTTTCAGCACAAACTCAGCTACAATAATATGTAGGTCATAGCAGTAAGTAGGTCATAATCATATGCGGATTGTAAATTGCTCTAAAAACACACAAACTCTAAACAGCAGTTTTGAACATGCACAGGAATGTTGTAATAAAACACACTAAACAATAGTATCTAAGTTTTTGGATCACTGAAATGTGTTCATCAAGGTCTTGGGTATCAGAAGATGACAAAATATTTTAGCAAATCCAATGAGAAATATAAAATAAATTGCTAAAAGTTAGTGTTGTGACTACTATTTTTCAACACCAGGTGAGAATGGGAGGGCAAATGGCCTTTCTGTAATGAATATACATTGGGTAGGAGGACCTGCCAGCTAAGTAGGCTATTCACACCTGGCCGCTACTTCCACCACTAAGACAAAGACTCAATGAGCCATTTAGAAGACAGAAAAAAAGACATCTTTTGATTTTGGAACATTTATTGAAGTAAACTATATGCATGGAAGATGAGATGAGACTGGTGTACTCTTGCGACGCCTGCGTGGCCTCTTAGCTAGTGGTGAACTAGGCCGGGTTTCCTGATCAGCATCTCTGTAAATATAATTAAAACAAAATTGTTAGGAAATGTGACATCAAATCAAACTTTTATATAGCACATTTCCTTCAACGGGTGAAAATTAAATGTGCTTTACAAAATAGGGACAAACCACTAACTAACGAAAACAAAACTTAGGAAATGTGACAGTTACATCATATACAAACAAAGAACCAAACAAACACAACCAGACACAGAGAGGTAGCCTATAATTTTGAGATACAGAATGGTGGTTAGAATCGCTCGTAGTGTGGGAATTTACAAGCGCGCATATTAGTGAATATTCCTACAAACACAGAGAATGTAATACAGCACACATTTACAAATAATACAAGCTATCAACTAAACAACATTAGCTAACTAAATAAACATAGATATTCCAACTCAACTACACGCAACTCATCAATAACAATGCCTCAGTCTGAAGTAGGCTAAGTCTGTTTAGCTAAGTGGTTATTTTATTGCTATTTCCCGAACTTACATACAGTATGCTAATATCGATTGTGCGAGGACACTAACTTTTAGAATCCTAGCCACGCCACTACACACCAGGCATAGGCTATTTATTACCAATATGATCAAAAAAAATACAGTCTACCTGCTTCTTCTAACACAACCAGACGCAGAGAGCCTAGCCTATAAATAGTTTGAATAGTTTGTAGTGTGGGAATTTACAAACGCGCATATTGCTGGATATTCCTACAAACACAGAGATATGTTGCAATACAGTACACATATTTACCAATATGATAAGAAATATACTTACTCATGAAGTTGATTCTCAGCTGGATCAGTTCGCTGTTCGAAATGACACCGTCCAGTCATCCGTGTCATCCAAATAGAAATGAAAGTTCATTTCATCTTGTCGAGCTCCGCCGGCGGAGCTCCCGACCCCAGAGGGATAAAGAACGTTTGTGGAAATTGATAATCACTAATTCTACCCCAGGTCTGCTACAGCATTTTAACCCGGCTCGGCAGTGTAAAGACAGCTGAAGTTAGCCTAATGTTAGACAATGAATGAGTATGTACATAACATTACTTTTATAACAACCACTTTATTCAGTAAATAGTAAGTGTTACAGTTGGTGTGGCCCAGGTGCCAACCGACTGACGTCACACAGGCGACACTGGTTGGATCTGGTTGGATCTATGGGAAGTGAGGTCCAGAAACACACCTGCAATTACAGCTTCTCGCCATTGGTACCGCCAAAGAGAACGAAATGGAAATCTTTGAGATTTGCAAGAAAACATTTGTAGGTAGCTAACAAGCAAAGCTAGCCTTACAATCAAGGGGGTTATTTGATGCTTAACAATCCTGCAGGATTTCCCCCAAAAAATGTTGTTAGGCTCGGTGGCAAGTATCTTTTGACAGGGGCCGACGGCCAAGTGTCTTTTTTGACGGGGGCCCGGCGCAGGCCAGCAACAGACTGATGGCAGCATTAAGGTAGGGCCCTATATTTTCTGTCATAACAGAATCACGGACTGAATCCCAGACTGGAGAATTTAAAAAGCTATAACACAGATTCCATAGGGCCCTACATTAATCAGTGCTAAAAGCTGACTGCAGATTTGAAAATATGACTACGTAATGTGAATGTTACAAATAAGTAATTTATTCAACACACTTTTTTTAAAAATCAACAACTATTTACAGCATAGCAGAGTCTTACAAAGAATCTGACAACAATGTACAGTCTTGGAATGCTGTGTTTTCAACAACACCAAAAGAAATTAAATTAAATTAAATTAAAATAAATATCAAAGTTTTTGCACTCTACAAAAAACTTGCATTCAAGTCCTGATTAGCTACTGAATTTTACAACAAGCCTTGGAATGTTGGGCACATTTAAATAGGGATGGCAATCGAGAACCGGTTCCAAGTTGTCCTATTCATTGGAATCGTATGCCTCCGAGTTTATTTATTCCGCATATCGAAGCCAGCATGTTTTTACGGCAGATGTGCATTGCAAAACAATTTGGCTAGCTAGCTAAGTTAGCTAAATGACCACGTTTGTTGTGCAAATCAATGTCATCAAGCTAACGTTATTAATAAATAAGTGAATTCGTTATTTCGATAGCAATTAATGTCATGCAATGTTACGATGTATCGAACGTTACGTTCATGCTACTAGTTTAACTTTACCTACACACTGCTTAAGTTAATATAAAAAGAATGTACTTACCGACGGGATGCAGTGATAAAACAGTTTGTAACGAGGTTAGTTAGTCTACTAAATAAGAAATGGTGGCTTGCTAGGTGATAGTTGGAAGCGTCAAGTGTTGAAAGTCACTCTACGCACAATGAAGGTAAAGAACACTGATCTCGGACCTGCTGTTTTCCTATAACGCTTTCACGTTTTAACCAACAGATGTCACTGGGGAGCTTTCCAATCGAGCCGCCCCACTGTAACTATAGTTTTAAAAACATATTAAAAATACATTTAAACAAAAATTCCCCAATGCGTAGGCCCAGCAGTGGGTCAACTTAGACCCGACGGGCCGCCGGGCTTGCAATACTCTGACGAAAACCCTGTGTATGGGGATGAGACGATATGAAAACAATTTTCAACCATCCACCACGTTTTGGCAATGTTCCAACACTCTCGTCTTCACTGTTTCATGCATCACAAAAACTTTCACTACTAATGCTTACATTACTGTGTGAAAAATCCACATTATATAATACCACTAACCTATTGAAAGACAATCAATTAAAAAAATAACGTGTATAACTGAAATTTGTTGAGCTGTAATACTTATAGCAAAGATGAAATCTTATCTTATGTTCTGTAGATGGAATCAGAGACAGTACATCAATGATACTGTTCTATTCACTTCTGTTTTGCTCCAGAAAACAATGTCAGCTAGGTCTATCAGCAAACTTAGCTTATGAGCTTAGCTATGCCCATAAGTCCTCAATAATATAAGTATTTTCCAAGAAATTACGAAAAATCATTCCCAATGTTTCGTTAGGTGCAGTGTCTATTAGTGCTACCACAGAGTGAACATGTACGTGAATGCGATGATAAGAACATTTTCGGTTACACTGACCTAAAAAACGCTATTCCAAAAGTAAGATTAGACATGTTATACATCGTTAGAAAGCTCTCACCTATCGAATAAATGAATTTGTCAATCAAGTCAGACTGTACTAAAATGGGCAACAACGCCGTAAACGTGTGGTATTACCCACAGCTATTTTGGAAGGTATCCAGGCATCACAAATGCGCGTATATTTCACAAACAGATTGTCCAAGACAATATATGACCAGTCAGTCTCAAAAGGGACAGCTCTGCGCGTAAAACCAATGGTAAGGTTGTGTATTTATTCAATATTTAGTCCCAGATATTGACTGTAGAATGACATGGTGGTATGTTTAATAATTTTGCTGTTTATTTCGTTGTTCAGTGAGCAGCGTTTTCACTGCTGCATTGGCATATCTTAGGTCTATGGTCAGGTTTATCTTGTTGCTATGACGGAAGATTTTTTAGTGGTGAAAGAATATTTTTATGAATTCCAAGATAGACAATATTGTCCATTATGTCATGGGTGGGGGGTGTAGTTGCAGATGCGACTGCGGGGAGGGGGGGTACTTGTTAAATGAACCACCAGAGTGTCAATGGTGGCGCTGTGAAACTCCATATTTGGGGGTCCAAGCAGCGAATCTGGTGGAACCCTATTGTATCTGTTAAGATTATTAGGGGTCCAAGCAGCGAAGCTGGTGGAACCCTATTGTATTTGTTAGGATTATTAGGGGTCCAAGCAGCGAAGCTGGTGGAACCCTATTGTATCTGTTAGGATTATTAGGGGTCCAAGCAGCGAAGCTGGTGGAACCCTATTGTATCTGTTAGGATTATTAGGGGTCCAAGCAGCGAAGCTGGTGGAACCCTATTGTGTCTGTTTGGATTATTATTATTATTATTATTATTATTATTATTAGTGTGGTTGCCTTAGGCAAACACACTACTATTATCGCACATATTATTAGTGTGGTTGCCTTAGGCAATCACACAATTATTATCGCACATATTATTTACTGTGGTTGCCTTAGGCAATCACACTATTATTATCGCACATATTTATTATTAGTGTGGTTGCCTGAGGCAACATATTATCGCACATATGTGACGGGTGCTGGAGAAAAGGTCTGCAAGTCGCAAATCTTGAAATCGCGCTAGGAGGCAAAAAAGGTTTTTTAATTTTTTTTTTTTTACTGTTTTCCTTTTTTTCATATTACGAAAGTTAAAGTGTTGAAGAAGTCACTCAATAGAATAAACAACATTTTTAGGGTCACTAAATACTTATAATTTGTCAGCAAAGTCGGCTTGTTTTAGTGATTCTTACAGCCGGGTTTTGGAGGCGTGAAGGGGTTGCAGTTTAATTAGCATGTTCGATTTTGTTGGCTATTGTCACTTTGTTTCAGTCAAGCCACCGCCCATAAATAAAGCCGTGTGTAGTAGCTTTGTTTACTCTGTGAGGTTGCTACAATGGCGGATGCTCAATCAGTAGGTGAGAGTATAAGCTTTCTAACGATGTATAACATGTCTAATTTTGCTTTTGGAATAGCGTTTTATACGTTAGCGTAACCGAACATTTTCTTACCATGGCATTCGCTCTATATATGGTAGCATTAAAAGACGTTTCACCTAACGAAACATTGTCAACGATTTTTCGTAATTCCTTGGAAAATACCATTATTATTGAGGACATCTGGGCATAGCTAAGCCATATGTTTGCTGATAGACCTATCTGACATCGTTTTCTGGAGCAAAACAGAAGTGAATAGAACTGTCATTGATTTACTGTCTGTGTCTCCATCTACTGAACATAGATAAGATTGCTATGTAAGTATTACTGCTCAAAATATTTAGGTTATATACGTTATTTTAGAAATTGAGTGTCTTTAAATAGGTTAGTGGTATTATGTAATGTTGAAATTATATCTATGTTTCATCTTAAACCTTCATAAGGGGTTCATATGCTTTACAATGGACAAAAAGCATTATATTCCTTTTTGGAGAGATTTTGGATTTGTTTCTGGACCCTTAGCTATTTTAGACCAGTGTTAATAATTTAGACATTTTGGGTAGATTTGGAGATGCTGGGTACACTGCTTAGTTTTTGCTTCATAGATCTTTAGTAGTTCTACATATCCACCCTTAGATTTTATGAACTTGTGGTCAAGAAGTTTTTGATCCAGGATATGTATACTTTAACCCGCAATCTCACAGTATTTCATTGCGAACTAAAAAAGGAGCAAATTCATTTTAGATTTTTTGCCTTGACCATTGCATTTGTGGCACTTTATTTCTTACAAAATTATGAATATAAAGTAATCTAAGCTAGTATTATAAATGGTACAAATGTATTGCTTCATTTAAGACATTTTTCTAGTCTCTGTGGTGTTCACATCTGGAGTTATAAAGCTTTAAATATGGTAATCCCTAAATGGACAAGGATTTACAGGTACTCTAGCGGGGGAGTGGTTGGGGTGGAGTTAACTAGCTATTGTTCCCACCCATTATCTCCCTGTGAGAAGTGTGAAAAGTTCAAGATCTTTCAAGGGGATTTTCTCTGCTACTTGATTTTAGGAGTACCAACATTCAAATAAGCATATCTTCTTTAACTATTTCAATGTATGACACATCATTTGAAAGTTTATAATCTGCACTTTCATAATATGTAAAAAACTGAAAAATGACCTTGCCCTACTTGCGGACCTAAACACCAGCACCTGTCACATATTATTATTATTATTCTATTTTATTCTTTCCGCCCATTTTTTGGACCACAGTTTTCGCACCACATACACGTGCCATATGTCAAATTGACCGGCTTCATCGGGAATGGTGTGCTATTACTTTGTGGAAAGTTTCACTGCATGGCTTTTGAGAAATATGACTTTTTATGCCCAATTTTTTCCCATAGAGACGAATGGAGAACGTGACGTCATGCATATGCGAACGGTGAAGTTACAGCATTGGTCGGCTTAGCATCTACAGGAAATGTAGAATCCAGATGCGGTGCATATCTCTCTTTTGTCGTAATTACAGAAAACACACATTCGTAAACCTCAAATGCTTTATACCACAATTTAGATAAGACCTTAACGAAGACGTACATGCATGGATTGTGTTGTTCAAACGAGGTTTCCTGGCGACTTAGCCACCAGAAAGGATATAGCCGAATGCTGAAGTGAACGCGATAAAACGGTATTCCAAATGAAAAATTACACATGAAAACGCTGTCAGCTAGGTATATCAACAAACATATGGCTTAGGCATACCCAGAAGTCCTCATTAATAATAGTATTTCACAAGATATTACGCAAATTCGTTGACGACGTTTCGTCAGGTCCAGCGTCTTTGAATGCTAGTGCTAACAAAGAGTGAATGGCTTTAATGCGATAATGAGAGCACTTTCGGTTGACCTAAAAAAACGATATTCCAAAACCAAAAATAGACGTGCTGTTATACCTGGTTAGAAAGCTTATACTCTCACCTACTGAATAAACAAATTCTCAAACAAGCCAGACTGTACTAAAAAGTGCAACAACGCCGTCAACAACACGTGTGTAGAAGCTTCTGGTCCGGTCTTACTCCAGAAAAAGACGTCAGCTTGTAATACCACTGTATGTTGCTTTGAGTGTTCTGTAACTTTGTAGTACAAACTGGCTTGATCTACACTTCATCGATCCAACAGGTGACAGAATAAGCTTTCTAACTATGTATAATATGTCACATTTTACTTTTGTAATGCCGTTCTATATCCCACCGTATTCGAAAGGTTCGTCTCATTATAGATGCATTGCGCATTCTTTGTAACAGTGACAGCAACATTTTCTCACCCCAACGCTACAGTACACTTCTCCGCTTGTCTGTTGATGTACACCTCATTACAACAGAAGCTAGTACTACTGGCTACCAGCTGATACTTATTCACAGAAGCTGTATTTAAAATGAATAGAATTTAATTTTGTAACACCATTTAATATCCCAGCGCACTGGCAACTTTGCTTAATGCAGCTCTAATGAGACCATTCAGTCTGTTGTAGCAGGGAAAGCAACGCTTTCTCACCCCAACGCGTTTGCTGAAGTACACAACTCCAGTTGCATGTTGTTGATTCACCCCTTGCTGCTACAGAAGCTAGCTGACTACCACTGGCTACCAGCCGATACTTATTCACAGAAGCTGTATTTAAAATGAAATGCATCTATTTTAACACATATTTCTCACCTCGTTTTCGTTCTTGGAAATTCGGCTCGGCTAACACGTAATAGGCTACTCTGTCTATGAGTTGGTCTCAGAGATAACAGATTAGACTCTGAATTACAGCCCAATTAAATGTTTTTAGTTGTGTGGTTAAAATGAGCTGAAATTCACGCAAAATCATAAATCAATCAAATTAATCTCCCTAGCCCTGTCTTGCTTTTTTTAAATGGTGCGATCACGCAGTGTAGACATTTTTCCAAGACCCTCTGAACATGCCAGCTAGCTTTATGATTCGCCGTCACCGCATACCACGAGTAAAACACTGAGATCTCAAGTTTTGATGAAAGGATAATTTAGCTCTGAATATATGTGTCGCAAATAAACTTGTTGCCGTGATGGTATAGCATGTACACAATACTCTGTCTCTGCTTATACTACAGAAACTGTTCACTCTGTTCAGCACAAAGTCAACTTTGTGTTGGCGGAAACCACACAATTTCTGCAGGAATTGTCTAGTTGCACATATTATTATTATTCTTTCCACCCATTTTTTGGACCGCTACTCCTCCCAGAGTTTTCGCACCACATACACGTACAATATGTCAAATCGAGCGGCTTCATCGGGAATGGTGTGCTATTTTGTGGAAAGATTGGTTGCACGGTTTTTGAAAAATTTGAATTTTTGTGGGCAATTTTTCCCCATAGGGAACGAATGGCGGAATGTTCACCCTTGTGATGTCACAATGCTCTGTCTTCTCACCCTTGTGATGTCACAATGCTCTGTCTTCTAGCAGCAGTACTCTGGTCTCTCTCTAGATTTTAACATTTCTGCCATTCATCTCTATGGTGTAAAATTGCCCACAAATTGTGCAATGCCTCATTGGACATGGTAGAGAGTACTCTATCCATTGGTGTAGATCAGCCTCGCCCCCCTTCCTGATTGGCCGATGTTTGATATTTCATAACTTTTGAACCGGTTGTCATAGAGAACTATGGGTCGCGTCATTGGACTCAGTAAAGACCTAGCAACCGCCTAGAACTCCATAGCAACCCCCTAGCAACCACCTAGAACACCCTAGCAACGGCCTAGAACTCCATAGCAACCACCTAACAACACACTAGCACACTACCCATAGCAACCCCTAGCACCCCGCACCCTAACTCCATAGCACCACTAGCAACACCCTAGCAACTGCAGAACTCCATAGCAACCACTAGCAACACCCTAGCAACCACCTAGATTCAAGCAACCACCTAGCAACCCCAGCAACGGCCTAGAACTCCATAGCAACCACCTAGCAACACCCTAGCAACCCAAACTCATGCACCTTGGCAACACCATAGCACCACTTAGATACCTAGCAACACCCTAGAACCCCTAGAACCACCTAGAACTCCCTAGCAACCGCCTAGACTCCATAGCAACCGCCTAGCAAACCCTAGCAACCACCTAGACCCATAGCAACCCTAGCACACACTAGCAACGGCTATACTCCATAGCAACACCTAGCAACACTTAGCAACCACCTAGAACTCCATAGCAACCACCTAGCAACATCCTGCAACCATTCGAATACCCTAGCAACCCCTAGCAACACCTAGCAACACCTGAACTCCATAGCAACCACCTAGCAACCCCTAGCAACGCCTAGACTCCATAGACCACCTAGCAACACCCTAGCAACGCTAGACCCATAGCAACCACCTAGCAACACCCTAGCAACCACCTAGAACCCATACACCACTAGCAACACCATAGCAACCACTAGAATACCTTAGAAACCCCTAGAACACCCTAGCAACCACCTAACCCTAGCAACCACCTAGCAACATCCTAGCAACCACCTAGAATACCTAGCAACACCCTAGCAACCACCTATAACTCCATAGCAACCTGCCTAGCAACACCCTACACCCCTAGAACTCCATAGCAACACCTAGCAACACCCTAGCAACCGCCTAGAATCCATAGCAACCACCTAGCAACACCTAGCAACACCTAGCAACCCTAGAACCCATACAACTTGCACACCTAGCAACGCCTAGAACTCAAGCAACCACCTAGCAACACCATAGCAACCACCTAGAACTCCATAGCAACCACCTAGCAACACCCTACACCGCCTAGAATTCCATAGCAACCACCTAACAACACACTAGCAACTACCTAGAGCACCCTAACAACTGCCTAGAACGCCTTAGCAACCACCTAGCAACACCATAGCAACCACCTAGAACTCCATAGCAACCACCTAGCAACACCCTTGCAACCACTTGGAACACCATAGCAAATGCCTAGCAACACCCTAGCAACTGGCTATAACTCCATAGCAACCACCTAGCAACACCCTAGCAACCACCTAGAACACCATAGCAACCACCTAGCAACACCCTAGCAACCACCTGGAACACCATAGCAACCACCTAGCAACACCTTAGCAACCACCTAGAATACCCTAGCAACCACCTGGAACACCATAGCAAATGCCTAGCAACACCCTAGCAACCGGCTATAACTCCATAGCAACCACCTAACAACACACTAGCAACTACCTAGAGCACCCTAACAACTGCCTAGAACGCCTTAGCAACCACCTAGCAACACCATAGCAACCACCTAGAACTCCATAGCAACCACCTAGCACCACCCTAGAAACCACCTGGAACACCATAGCAACCACCTAGCATCACCCTAGCAACTTCCTAGAATATCCTAGACACCACCAAGAATCACCCTAGCAACCACCTATAACTCCATTGCAACAACCTCTAACACCCTAGCAACTGCCTAGACCTCCCTAGCAGCACCCTAGCAACTACCAAGAAGACCCTTGCAACCGCTTAAAACTCCATAGCAACCACCTAACAACACCCTAGTAACTGCCTAGAACTCCATAGCAACCACCTAGCGACACCCTTGCCACCATCTAGAACACCCTAGCTATTGCCTAGAACACCATAGCATCCACCTAGCAATTCCCTAGCAACCGTCTGGAACTCCATAGCAACCACCAAGCAACATCTTTGCAGCCGCCTAGCGCTCAATAGCAACCACCTAGCTACACCCTAGACAACACCTAAAACACTCTTGCAACCTCCTACAGCAACATAGCAACTACTTAGCATTGTTCACTCTGTTCAACAGAAAGTCGACTTTGCATTGGCGGCCACCACACTTCACAATTTCTGCAGGAATTGTCTAGTTATTATTATTATTTTTTTTTTTTCTCCGCTAAAAGTGTCTGAGGCTCAGCAACCATAAGTCCTAGAGCAACCAAATTTGGCAGGTGGTGGCACTATAACAAAGGGTCATGCGTAAAAGGCCATAACTCCCACACCATAAGTTAGATCAACACAAAACTTAATCGACCTATGCATCTGAACGTGCTCTACAACTTTGCCTTTGGGACCACCTATGTCCGCCATATTATTTGCCCGCCATTTTGACTTTTTAGTTGGGGCGTGGAAGCTTTCTCCGCTAAAATGTCTGAGGCTCAGCAACCATAAGTTGTAGACCAACCAAATTTGGTAGTTGGGTTCCTTTGGCCCCCCACTACTCAGGCACTACAAATCACCTATGTCGGCCAGGTGGTGGCGCTATAACAAAAGGTCATGTTTAAAAGTCCATAACCCCCACACCATAAGTCAGATCAACACAAAACTTCATCGACCGATGCATCTGAATGTGCTCTACAACTGTGCTATTGGGACCACCGCCATATTGTTTGCCCGCCATTTGGACTTTTATATTAGTTGGGGTGCGGAAGAGCTGGAGCTCCAAATCTAAGTGTTACGACATCTAGTAAACTTCTTTTCGGCAAGCGACATCCATAGCGACGCAAGTAATCTCACACCGTAGGGTCTAGTTTTTATCAGTGAGGGGAGGGTCGGGGAAGCAATGGAAGACAATGCCAGCCAGAGTGCATGCTAGGCTACCAAAAGTTTGTTAGTAAAAGCTTTTTGAGAGGATGAATAATTACTTTTCTTTGGCATGGATCCATTTGAAGACAATATCGGGTGGGTTCGTTTAGTCTTCTTCGTTTAGAATCCGGCATTATGCTGACAGAAAATCGTATTCCGTAGCAACAAGATAAACCCGACATTAGCCCTAAGTTATGTCAATTCGGCAGTGAAAACGCTGCTCACTGAGTAACGAAATAAATGAGACAACGTTTTAAATAATGATACCATGTCATTCTACAGTCAATATCTGGGACTAAGTATTGAACTTAATATATTTAATATATTTTTCTATTGTTTAGTGTTGTAACACTATAGGCCTATGCTTATTAATATGTTCAACAGGCTTCAACTTAAAGGTTGTTAATAAACCAGGTTTTTAATAAACTGTGAATTCGAAAATGAGGTCAACCCTTTTGGACATTAGGTTTCTGATCTATGAAGGTATTTTCAGTATTGTTACAGTTACAGCATGGAAGAGCTGCAGCTGTACATACACGCCGGGCCATATATGTGTTACGACATCCCATCTAAGTGTTACGACATAGTAAAGGCCTTTACGGGAAGTGGCCAGGACACATTCATGGCGATGTAACTAAGTCATCCGACAGCGTCTCTTAGCACAAAATTGGCGATAAGTCATCAATATTTTATACAATCATCATGATATTCAGTACTTTGTTTGCAGTAGCACTGAATGTCTGAGTTCAGTAATTTCGGCACGCTGGTGTGCCGACCACTAGGGGCTTTGCGCTAAAGGGTTCATAATTTATTAAGACCCGTGTCTGTTTTGATGTTGCTGGAACGTGAGAATCTGACTCAAAATAGCCTATCCAGAACTATATCCTTCAGGTTATCGTAAATCTTTGATTTCATTATTGGATCCTTAATATTTGTAATTTTTTTATTTATTAATTGAAGTTCCAAATTTATGGTTAAATATCTAGGTAACTGTAATCTTATGAGACTGATTTTTAATTGTGCAGTTATACTGCTTTGCCTATATAAGTGGTGTCATTTCCCCAACAACATCATGGGGATTACCAACTTCGTCTTTCATTCTTTATTGTAGTATTGTAATATTCTTTTTCTTTTCTATTTTTGGTAACATAATGTTAATGCCTCCAGACATTTTTGTGATAAATAAATAAAAAAAGACACTAATAAAAATTTCAAGGACAGTTTTTGCCACCTTTAACTGATTTTCAAGGCATAAGGTCCATTTTCAAGGGCATTTTTGCCTGAGCCCCCGTTAATTTGAACCCCGTATCAAAGGCCCATTTAAGGACGGTGACAATCAATGTATTTATGATCATTTTGTGAAGAACAGCTACAGTTCTGCAGTTCACATTGTTGCATTTTAAGTCTGTAGAAACATGTTGTCATACTCTACAGTGAAAGGCTGAAATGTATTTGTTCATTCTCCATTTACAAATGGGCTTTCTCTGTGAAATTCTGCAAGTTAAGGAACACTAGACATAATAAATGTGGTGCGACTGAAACGTGTGTGAGCCTTGTGCCAGTTTATGACTGTGTCTGTGTATGCAATTATTAGTCATTCATATGCAGCCTATTCTCAGATCTGTTATGGAAATTGTTTTTTTTTTTGTTTTTTTTTTTCTTCGAAGAAGCAACAATCCTAGAGAGCCATGGGATAGATGTCCAGAGCCCAGGAGGCCACTCCAACAGTGACGATATTGATGGCAACGATTACTCTGAGCAGGTTGCTGCTACCTGGGTTATTTCGGCTTTCCATTTTCACAGTGCAGTGCACATCTAACTGCAGTTCAAATTCTTGGTGTGACAGTTTAAATAAGGTGCAATATATTTAGCACTATTTTATTCTGACTAGCCCATACAAATGAGTGTCCATATTAGCTGGCTGTGACTGTCTCATTCTCCTTCCTGCATTCATTAGAATTGTATTCTCAATGTTATGCATAACAGCCAACAGCGACTTTCCACTCTATTTCAGGGCTGCGATGTCCCCTATTTTGAAAAGAGACCTCTGCCTAGACCCTTTGGTTTCTACAGACTTGAACCCTCGTCACCAACACAGGTATATGCTATGGGATTAGGTATTTGTTAAAGTATTATCTTTCAAATTCTTTTCTGGAAAGATCGTACTGTAAAAAAAAAAAAACTTCAAATATTATGGCACAATGGTATAATGTAATTTATCTGATTTACCAATTTTGATTGGTTACCTTATGCAGAAAGCAAACTGCAGTATATAGGCAAGCATCAGTTATTTTACATTATGGGTATGTAATGATTTTTTCAATGTATTACAGACCATGGTCAAATTCAAATACATATTTGTATTTGAAAATGTAGTTAAATACATATTTGAAGTATTTTCAAATACATTTACACAGGCAATACTAATAATAATGTATTTGATTTTTAAAAATTATTTTTATTTTATTTTAATTTCCCAAATAGTATTTAAAAAATACATTCCTGGGAAACCAAATACTTTTTAAAATATAATTTACAAAATTTACAAAATACAAATAAAATTTAATATTTTGAAATATTTCAGTGATAGACAACAAATGACCGAGCCAGCAACAATGTAGGCTTCATGCTGAAGGGGGGTATTCCAGAGTTCTTTGTACAATCTTTGTGAGTGGCTCTCGTGATGTCAGCAAGTTATAATACTGAGGGCACTCCAGGGGAAATACTAGGGGCTAGGGGGTTGAATTTGGATTATGGGCAAGGGTAGCAATGTTGGCAATTTAAAAGAACCCATGCACTGCCTCTAACAGACAGTAGCCAAAATGCCCGTACATGTCTTTGTATGAGGGGGTGACGGCAAACTCTGACTTCTTGATAAACTACTTGTTTATTTGTACTCATGCAATCTCTTTAAAGTTAAATCTTTTACTGTATTCCATTTTTTTTTCTATTGTCAAAGTGTTCAACAGCCATTTGTACAGTTCCATCTTTTACATTTTGCATGGTTATACACTGATAAAAATTGAATTCAGCCATGCATATTCACTTCCAATTAACAATGTAATTTGGTACCTTTGGACTGGGGCTGTCAGCAGCCACTTGACACGTTCTTATCAAAATACTGTCTAATTAGACAAAATGCTCAACTTTCAGAGCTGATAAGTTCCTGCATCTCCATTGCTTTTCAAGTCTTTCAGCAGTTTGGTACAATTGCTCATGTTGCACCACTGTTCTTCTAATGTGAAAGTATTTTCAAATAATTCCATTAAATCAACATGTGAAGTGGAGGCATGTGAAGTGGTTCCAGACTAACTGTACTCTCCCCTCCACCCACAGGATGATAGCATCAGCCACAGTGACCATCAGGACCCCATTTCCCTAGCCGTGGAGATGGCCGCTGTCAACCACACTATTCTGGCCCTGTCAAGGCCAGGGGCCGTCTCTGGGGACATCAAGACAGAGGCTCTGGAAGATGACTGAGGGGTGGGGCAGGGGGATGAAGAGGGCATGTTTGGAGCAGCAGGGGAAAGGGACAAGCATGTGACTGTGGGTACATTTGGTTGCAGTGGAGGCATTAAATAATGACCAAAACTACATGTAATCTGTAGATTTTAGAAACCTGTTTTGAATTTACCCCCATCCCCTGCCTGACCTTCCACTTCCCTACCATCACCTTCCTCCATAGAGCCCCTACCTGCGCCCAGGTTTTTTCTTTTATTAGCTTGTTTATTTAAATACAAATCTCACCCAGATGCCAGCCCTCTCCTTGTGTGACACTAGGAGATACAAACCACGTTTGGGGCAGTAGAGTTCATGGTCTCCCTGTCCCTACTTCCTGTAGCTGTGTTCCTAAAGCCTGTGTGTGCACAATGCTGGGGGCCTCTCC
Organism: Anguilla rostrata; assembly: GCF_018555375.3. Lineage (NCBI taxonomy): Eukaryota > Metazoa > Chordata > Actinopteri > Anguilliformes > Anguillidae > Anguilla > Anguilla rostrata. The sequence goes on from NC_057938.1 coordinate 32,000,571, forward strand.
TAGTCAGTCTTGTCACAGCGCTTGTCAAAGGGCAAGGTGAGTGAACTGTTCAGTTTTGGTTAAGAACAATCTTGGGTATGGCAGCCTGTGAAGACAGATAATTGTTGGATTTTCATCCAACAGGTTTGAAGTGAGTCCAAGATGAGAGATTTCAAAAATCTGTTTTGTTTTGTATGTTAGCTGTATTCTCAATACAAAATGAAGAGATGTGTTTGATGTAGGAATTGGATTCCCTGGCCTTCTTCCAAAATGACAAAGTTGACTAATAAGTGTAGGCTAAAACGTGCAGGTGGAAAAAAGACTGTACAAACATGCAGCTGGTTGGATTGCATCATGGAGAGGTCAGATTTCAGTGCATGGTCCTATTTTGATCAATTTTGTGGGTATGTGTGTTCAGCATAAGAGTTGCAGTACATTTACATTTTGAGGATGCCAACTCAAAGTGTTAGATGCAATAGTTGTGTTGTAGTATGATGAAGGCGCTGATAGTGGTAGAAAATATCTGTCCTCCCCCTTTGTGCAAGTCAGGGGGCAACATTTTTCTAATCTCCTCCGATCTGCATTATGTAAAATTTACATATGGTATATACTGGCTGCAAGTTTTCAGCACCAAGGCTTTAACTTCAGGTTGATCCTTCTACAATAGTACAGCTTTCTACAGTGCCTGAACAAAGGTTATGTGTTCTCCTTTTTAATTACGTTAAAAAGTGAAAAAGTTCAGTGCTTTTATAAGTCTCGTTGACGATTGTAAAATATGATTAAAATGTAACTAAGGTGTTATTAGCAGTGGTATAATTCCCTATCTAATCATTGCCCCACACTTCTCTGCTATATATATATATATTGTCCCTAGTTGAAGATGACATATGGTTGTGATTTCAGTATGTGAGTGTTGTCTGGCAGCCATCCCAAGGATCAGTTCTTACTAGTGTGCCAGGGGCCCTGTGTGTCCCTGTAGTTTTGGAGTCTGTTCAGGGGTGCTGTGTTCCCTTGTAGTCTACTAGTTTCCTTGAGCAGACTGAGGAATTCTAACATGTCCATGTTCAGGAGAGCAAAGCTCAGCTTGGCATAAGAGAAAGAATGGACTGATGCAAAGTTGTCAAATCTATATAAACTTAGCCAGACAGATGTCTTAATTGGTGTGATAGGTATATTGCAATGGATGGGGAGTTTTTATATAAGACTGAATGTGATGCACACCAATATACACTTTCGGACAATGTACACACTTAAAATGGTAATGTAGGCTAAAACTGTTATGGGGAAAAAAAAAATTATCTATAGCTTATATATAATGTATGTCATTGTATGCTTATGAACGCAACATGTCATAGCACATGCAGTGCCTCAGAAGCCAGATATTTGTGAAGCCGTATTGACATTTTCGTTTCTATTCTCTATTCTGTTGTTGAATCACAATGCTAGATGGATTTAAAAGTCAGTTGAATTTACACTCACCAAACACTTTATTAGGTACACCTGTTAACTGCTCGTTAGCGCAAATATCTAATCAGCTAATCACGTGGCAGCAACTCAATGCATTTAGGCACGTAGACATGGTCAAGACGATCTGCTGAAGTTCATACCAGGCATCCAGAATGGGGAAGAAAGGTGAGTATTTCAGAAATTGCTGATCTGCTGGGATTTTCACGCACAACCATGCCTATGGTTTACAGAGAATGGCCCGAAAAGAGACAATATCCAGTTTGCGGCAGTTCATTGAGCAAAAATGTTGTTGATGTTCAGAGGAGAATGGCCAAACTTGTTCGGGCTGATAGAAAAGCAACAGCAATCAAATAACCACTCGTTACAACCGAGGAATGCAGAAGAGCATCTCTGAACACACAACACGTCGAACCTTGAAGCAGATGGGCTAGAGCAGAAGAAGACCACACCTGGTGCCACTGTGTACCTAATAAAGTGGCCGGTGAGTGTATATGTTTACCACTGATGAGATAAACCAAATAATCTGGTCTTAAATGTAAGAACAGGTAAGTATTGAGTGTCGGTGACTGTGTGTGTGTATCTGAATTAGTCACAAGAAAGACATGCTTCAGTGATGACCCGGCAACGCAATTGCAGGCTTAGTTTCAAAGGTCATGTCAAAATTTCAAGCTATTTCATATCCTTTCAATTTGTAATAAAATTGTTTAGCTCATAGTATTGTGAAAGTAAATCTATATATATATATATATATATATATATATATATATATTCCGGTCATGAGTTTTGGGGTACTCAAGGTCAACTCATGGAGATTAATCTCAATCTGTTTTGGACTAAGAAAATGGGACGGTAATACCAACTTCAAATTGGTGCAAACTTTTGCCATGATATCTCCCCTTCCCCCTCTGTCTCTTCCTAGAAAATTTTTAAAGCAAGATATACGGACCGTGTGATTCTGAAGGGGGTGCTTTGCATCTTGTTTTCTAGGGTTCAGGGCTCACATTCCTGAGTGTCCACCTGTCCTTGTTACATTATATGGAGAATGCAAGAAAGTTCTTTAAAAAAACGTACCGAATTGAAAAAGTTCTACTGTATATCTTTGTATCTGCTATATCAGAATATAGTGCCTTTATTGGACAGTAGACTGTTCTGAAATTAATCTAGTATATATAAATAAACTTTTTGTACAGTTTCTTTAAGAAAACTTTTTTTTTTTACTTGTGTTTATTTTAGTATTGTACGCAATAGAGAATAAAGGTATATCAATGACAAACAGTTTTTCCTTTTTTGTCAAGTATTTTGCTTCTGTATAGATATTTTCAATGGATGACAGTCCTCAACATGGAATCGAATAATTACCTCAACATGACAATTTCTCATTTACCAGATATTTTTAAGCGCTTGCAATTGAGACTGTAAATATTGGAGAAAACGTTTATTTTCACAGTGCCGTCGGTTTTAATTGTCGTTCAATGCACACAGCAGACTCGTGGTTGATACGCTTTCATTGCACTAAAGTCTAGCCAATTCAATTAAATTATTTGTGGTTATTTCCTTTGGTACTAATGTTATTTTCTGAAATGCAAAGATTGCTGGAGAATGACACATGGACAGTAGTGTCTATTCAGGAATACTGTTTATGAAAATTTTCTTTTACCATATATAAAATGTGTATTCAGTCGTTGCAACAAGAGAAAGGCAACAATAGTCGAGAAACGGGTACTCTGAACACTAAACTCTGAAATAAAACAGGAATTTTGCAAAAATAATACCATGTCATTCTACTATCAATTGTCGCTTCTCCATCGACCAGCACGGCACGGTATAGGACGCCAAGCATTTATATCCAACCAGTGCCCTGTTGCCTGGTGCGCTTCTCCGTTACACAACAGACCCGTGAAGGTAGGAGGAATCATGAGAGGAGTAAACCAGAATGAAGTGTCCTAAGTGTGTAATAATAAACTTATGTATTTCTATACTTCGTATGTTTTCTTGTACGGGGTTGGGATGGGAACATTGCCAAAACGTCACCACGATTTGGCAATGTTCCTTTTGTCATCACTGTTACATGCAGCACATAAACTATTACACTACTAACTAACATTACAAAATATGAATGTTCATTTCAGAACAAAGCTATTAACTCAATGGAATCCAATGCAACCCTACAATTACTTGCTGGTAATACCCATGAATTTCTACAAAGTAGTTGAGGAGTTCGAGGCATTTCAGCTGATATCAAATTCTCAGGCTAGAATAATGCATTGTCGACTTGAGACCAATATGGGAATGTTAGTTTGCAGTTAGAATGCAGTAGTCAGATGTTACGTGAAGCATATTCAAAGTTGGCGAAGATGCACCAGAACTCACTAAATGACATATAGTGGTAGTTAAATTACAACACAATAGCAGTGAAAAAGCATCTGCAGGTATAAAAATAATAAATGATAATACGAATGTTTAACAACTTACACAGTTAAAAACAACCTCATTTAGAAGTGAACAGTGAATGTGCATATAACTGGGAAGAACAAGCATCTTCATACTTCAATGTGATAAACACAATCACAGAGAAGCAATTGGTAGGTCTGAACAATTATTGTTATGTAAACCATCAACGATCATTCTATTAGTTTAAGTCGTCTGTTGTTTTATCATCAATCTTTCAAACACACACTCTGCAACTGCTTAGAGACAGTTTTTTCACAGTTAGAGACAGCTGGCCATATAGGCCACATAGGCCCTGTTCTGACCTGTACTAACCTGTACTTTGTATAAATATCTTGAGCCTAGATTCAGTCAAGAGGGATAATCAGTTCACACATGGCATCAGAATGCGTCTCCACGTCTCGAATGACATGATCGGATCCTACTTCAAGACTCAAAGATTGAAAAAACTTTATCTGTAATATCAAATAGTGTTAGAAAATTCTTAGGTTAGGGGATCAAAAACAATAAAAGCTTGTGTATATTGAGCGGGGGTTCAATATGCAAATACACATGATATCAGTTTGCAAATGCGTTGTTGTTCCTAACAGGCGGAAAGCATCAATGCACTGCCTGTGCCTAGTCTGCCGGAAATTAACAGTACATTCTTATTTGTAAGTTTTTCAATCTATGTCGTTTTATAAGGGTGCTGAATCGATTAAAATATTTAATTGCGATTAATCGCACATTTCTTATCTGTTTATAATGAACCATAAAGAGATATTTGTCAAGCGTTTAATACTCTAACCAAGATGGGAGTGGACAAATTTGCTTGCTTTATGCAAATTTATGTTTATTTATTATTGAAAATTAATTATCAACTCAAACAATGACAAATATTGTCCAGAAACCCTCAAAGGTACTGCATTTAGCATAACATAATATGCTCAAATCATAACATGGCAATCTCAAGCCAAACTGGCAACAACTGATGGACATATTGACCTGCTAAATTTAACAATACTTAGTAATATGAGTACTAACAAAATGTGGTTTGTCCAACATTACGCTCATTAACATTCCCTGTATTCTTAAGCATTAACACAAAAACGATGGACCTCAATGCATCGCAACAAGACACATTGTACAACAGATAGCCTTCGCTAAATTTTCCATTACTCAAAGATCATTCCCTGGATCCCTCACACTTCTAAAGCAAATACACACACTGTAATTGTTTCCAAATTAAAGAAAAATAAAGGCTCACAAAAACATCCCCTTCTACAATGTGGGATCAAATACAGGATGATACAAAATAAAACAAACAATAAAAAAGTGAGCAGGAAACAGTGGAAAGGGATTATAATACAGAACTAGGAATTGAACTAGGATATTGCAGTTATGCTATACTTCCATTTCTTTGTATACAACAGTTAGGCTGTTTCTTTGACCGAGCCAGTAAACAGAAAAGCCTGTTTAAATTGTCGGATGACAGGGCAGCTCCCTTCTTCTGAACAGTATGCCCAGACAATGAACAACTGCGTTCGCGCTTTTGTACTCGAGAAAACATGGATTCCCATTGAAAACTCTGCTTTATTTTATTGTTAAGGAGTACATTACATGAGTAAATAGAGTGACACTGCGAAACTAGGCTGCAGTAGTACTGATAGGTGTTATATCATTTGCAGCATTCATTTCTGAGCAGAATAACGTTTCTAGCTTGCGAAAACAATTTCACATATCGCTATAAAGAATGGGAAACATAAACGACACTAACGCATATCACATAATCACACACCAATGTGTCCATTTCTTGGACCAAAATAAACATTTGGACACAAAAGTAGGCCATCATATAGCCTGTACTACAGTATATACTACTGTAATACATAACTGTATTCAAATACTTGATACAATATGAAAAACCATACTTGCACATATAAAAAATGTATAATGATACAATAAATAATTAATAATTAAAAATATATACATAAAATAATTTATAGAACAATTAATGAATAGATAAGGCTGAGAATAACAGCACTGCCCCAGAATGTGTCTATGGTCCCTGGAAACACTACTTCTACACAACCATAAGCCGCATTTCCACCAAAATTACCCAGAACTTTTAGTCCCAGGAACTACTTTTCAAGGAACTAAAAGGTTCCTTCAGCCCATGGTTGTCTGCGTTTCCACCGCGGTCTAAAGTCCTGCGAAGATTAGGCAAATTAGCCCACTGACGTAAAAAGCGGCGTTGTCGTCGGTCCATCTGTCCTATGATTTCTTCTGTAACCCCATACTACCACCGAAGTAGCCTACATTATTTTCTAATAACCGGGACAGCTCGGAGGGGTTTATTCCACTTATATACAACGGGTTACCAACAATGATTATATGTGGTTACTTTTGTATTTATTTTTTTTTATCGATTTAATCACCTGGAATTGAAATATTCTTCTGCAGCCGTTTGGGCATATTTTACCGTTGTCAAGCAAAACTGTCGAACTTGGACCGTTGTTATGCAACAAATAGGATATAACAGGCCAATAGTCAGATTGTAACCGTTTTATATATCATCTCAAACACATTCATTATGTTTTTATGCGAACATTCGCTTTCATGTCTTGACATCCGAAGCGACAGAATGCATTCACATTTATATGTATAACTGGCAACAACAGCAGAAAACATGCACACGTTGTAAACAATTTGCTGTTTGATTACTTTCTCATCGTCAATTCCATATAGGCTAATCGCAAAATGACAAGAATAGAACGAAAACTCGGACTTGCGTGAACATTTAAATTAGTAGTGGTAGCCTACAGCCACCGTTTGCTTTCCTTCGAAGTTACTGCTAGCCGAGCAGCGAAGTGTGCCCTCCAGATGCGAACCATGCACCATAAATTAGTCCATAGTCTTCCTGGTCTTTTCGTGGAATTGAAGAATGGCAGTAAAATGGAGTAAAATTACAGCAGTCTGAAAAAGCTAAAGGGACGATTACTAGAATTAACCTGTTATTTTACCCTGGCAAAAAGTGCGGAAGGTGATTTCCAGTTTGCTTTTACTGTATCACCAATGTTAATTACGCAGAACTACCGCATACCTCACATAACTGTATCAAACGTTTTGAGTCAATTACAACGGGCTAACAAAGAAAATCCGGAAGAAAATATTCAGCAACCGAATTAATCCGTTCGAATGTTTTGGTAGCCTACGTAATATGCTGTCCCAGCACGAATGCTTAGCATTTTATAAAACGAATACTAAAGCAAGAAAAGAACAGAAGAGCACACGGTATAATTCCAAGATGTTGGCAGGCTATAACCAAAACTAGGCTACTGCGCCGCATAACATACAAGTTTGATTTGAAGTTATTATGAAAATAAATTGGTTTGCGGCTGCATATTTTCAAACATGGCGGTTAATGGCGGAAAATAAATACAAAAAAATGCTGCGAGTACTCAACCAATCAGAAATGTTCAGCGCTGCAAGCTCCACCCAAAAGGTTCCTGTACTTTCGGAAAGTACTACTCCCCGAGCAGGAACTTTTTGGGGGGTAAAATAAAGCCCCAGGAACTAAATTTAGACCCTAGTTCCTGCGGTGGAAACGCACTGAGTTCCTCAAAAGCTTCCTAGTTCCGGGGTAAAGTTCCTGCGGTGGAAACGCGGCTTAGATTGGTGGATGAAAACCCACCCTGTAGTTCATAAATCATGTTGTGTTTTCCAGGTTCGCAGATTTGCATAGCAATTGGCTGTCAGGTACCAGTGTCAGTACTCTGTGGAGTGGACCCAGACATGGGTCCACGCCACATGGCCGGGAAGAACTTGTTCACATCCTTGGAAAGGCACCCCGTTCTCCATCCGTACGCCTCAGGTCGAGAGCCTCTCAGTATCAACCTCATTCAATCCAAAAAAATGTCTCTGACTATTTCAGTAATCTGGCATTGATTTTGGACCGCCACCGCCCATGATGTATGGATGTGACCAGTACCACCATGGTCCAGGTGCCCGACATTGTCATCGTCAGCAGTGGGAGAAAGCAGGTGGGGGCAATAACCTCTGCAGAGAGGGGAACACTGCTTACCATGGCAATGGCTGTTAATGCCCAGAGTAACAGCACTTGCCACAATTTGTGTTCCCTCGAAAAGAAGTTCTATGACCACTTCCATCTTCACTGATGCAGATTTCTCCCGGGCTTTCGTAACCGACCGCCCTGCACCTCCTGCCCCAGAACCTGATGCAGCACCAGAGCCATGTTGGCTCTTCACAGATGGAGGCGAACACCACTCCTGTGCGTGGCTCTGTCTCTCCTGGCCACAGTGGGGAGACACAATTCCAAGTCCATCAGCTTATGGAATACACTGAGCCAGGTAACAGTCTTCTCTCCAAAGAAGTCTTCAGCTTTGTGGCAGTTAGGCCTTTCCCTAAGGCTGGGCCAAGGAAAACCCACACCATCCGGAGAAAGCGAAGGGCAACCGCCATCCTGACTGACACGCCAGTGAAGCGTGCCCTGGAGGAGGACAAGACAGCAAAACTCAAAGTCAGGCAGACCAATATAAATCAAAAGGGCAGACACAGATGAATGTGATACAGAGTGCCTCGGCTGTGAGGAGGACTTTGCATCGTCCAGGCCAGGGGAGGTGTGGGTGCAGTGCCTGTTCTGTGAGGGTTGGGCACATGATGTATGAACAGAAGAATCCGAACATTACATTTGCCAACACTGTGACATAGCTACTTTTACAGTGTTGTTGTAATGTTTTTTCCTCGTTGTTGGTTCCTGGCTCGGGCAACCTACTGTAAAATATAAACAATAAATATATATTCTAGGTGGTTGCTATGGTGTTCTAGGCAGTTGCGATGGTGTACTAGGTGGTTGCTAGGGTGTTGCTAGTTGGTTGCTATGGAGTTATAGGCAGTTTCTAAGGTGTTGCTAGGTGGTTGCTAGGGTGTTGCTAGATGATTGATATAAAGTTCTAAGCGATGTTAGGGTGTTAAGTGGTTGCTATGGTGTTCTAGGTGGTTGCTAGGGTGTTGCTAGGTGGTTGCAAAGTGGTTGCTACAGAGTTTTAGGTGGTTGCTAGTGAGTTGCCAGTTGGTTGCTATGGAGTTCTAGGCGACTGCTAGGGTGTTGCTAGGTGGTTGCTATGGAGTTCTACGCAGTTGCTAGGGTGTTGCTAGGTGGGTGCTATGGAGTTGTGGGTGGTTGCTAGGGTGGTTAGGTGGTTGATATGGCGATATAGGTGGTTTCTAAGGTGTTGCTAGGTTTTTGCTATGGAGTTATAGACGGTTATTAGCATGTTCTAGTTGTGTTGCTAGGGTGTTGGTGGATGCAATGGATTAGTGGGCAGTTGCTAAGGTGTTACTACGTGGTTGCTACGGTGTTCTAGGCAGTTGCTAGGGTGTTACTAGGTAGTTGCAATCGTGATCCAGGTGGTTGCTAGGTGGTTGCTATGGAGTTCTAGGCGTTTGATAGCAACCACCTAGCAACGCCCTATGTTGTTCAAGGCAGTTGCTTGGGTATTACAGCTTTCCACAAAGTAATAGCATTCCACTCCCGAAGAAGCCGCTCGATTTGACATATTGCACGTGTATGTGGTGCGAAAACTCTGGGAGGAGTAGCGGTCCAAAAAATGGGTGGAAAGAATAATAATAACTAGACAATTCCTGCAGAAATTGTGAAGTGTGGTTGCCGCCAATGCAAAGTCGACTTTCTGCTGAACAGAGTGAACAGTGGTGTTGAGGCAGTTGCTATGGTGTTGCTAGGTGGTTGCTTTGGAGTTATAGCTGGTTGCTAGGGTGTTGCTAGGTGGTTGCTATGGAGTTCTAGGTGGTTGCTAGGGTGTTGCTAGGTGGTCATTATGGAGTTCTAGGTGGTTGCTTGGGTGTTGCTAGGTGGTTGCAATGGAGTTCTAGGTGGTTGCTAGGGTGTTGTTAGGGGGTTGCTAGGGTATTCTAAGAGGTTGCTAGGATGTTGCTAGGTGGTTGCTATGGAGTTCCAGGTGGTTGCTAGGGTGTTGCTAGGGTGTTGCTAGGTGGTTGCTATGGAGTTCTAGGCGGTTGCTAGGGTGTTGCTAGGTGGTTGCTATGGAGTTCTAGGTGGTTGCTAGGGTGCTGCTAAGGGGTTGCTAGGGTATTCTAAGTGGTTGCTAGGATGTTGCTAGGTGGTTGCTATGGAGTTATAGGCGGTTGCTAGGGTGTTGCCAGGCTGTTGTTATGGTGTTCCAGGTTGTTGCTAGGGTGTTGCTAGGTGGTTGCTATGGAGTTCTAGGTGGTTGCTAGGGTGTAGCCAGGCATTTCCTATCGTGTTCCAGGTGGTTGCTAGTGTGTTGTTAGGTGGTTGCTATGGAGTTCTAGGTGGTTGCTATGGAGTTCTAGGTGGTTGCTAGGGTGTTGCTAGGGGGTTGCTATGGAGTTCTAGGCGGTTGCTAGGTCTTTACTGAGTCCAATGACGCGATCCATAGTTCTCTATGACAAACGGTTCAAAAGTTATGAAATATCAAACATCGGCCAATCAGGAAGGGGGGCGAGGCTGATCTCCACCAATGGACAAAGGACTCTCTACCATGTCCAATGAGGCATTGCACAATTTGTGGGCAATTTTTTCCCCATAGAGATCAATGGCCGAATGTTCAAATCTAGAGAGAGAGCAGAGTACTGCTGCCAGAACACAGGGCATTGTGACATCACAAGGGTGAGAAGACAGAGCATTGTGACATCACAAAGGTGAACATTCCGCCATTCATTCTCTATGGGAAAAATTGCCCACAAAAATTCAAATTTTTCAAAAACCGTGCAACCAATCTTTCCACAAAGTAATAGCACACTATTCCCGATCAAGCCGCTCGATTTGACATATTGCACGTGTATGTGGTGCGAAAACTCTGGGAGGAGTAGCGGTCCAAAAAATGGGTGGAAAGAAATAATAATAATATGTGCAATAATAATAGTGTAGTTGCCCTAAGGCAACCACACTAACTAGACAATTCCTGCAGAAATTGTGAAGTGTGGTTGCCGCCAACGCAAAATCGACTTTGTGCTGAACGGAGTGAACAGTGGTAGGTAGTTGCTATGATGTCTGAGGCAGTTGCTAGGGTGTTGCTAGGTGGTTCTATGGAGTTCTAAGTGGTTTCATGGAATTCTAGGCGGTCGCTAGGGCATTGCTAGGTGGTTGCTAGGGTATGCTAAGTGGTTGGTAGGTGGTTGCTATGGAGTTCTAGGCGGTTACTAGGGTGTTGCTAGGCAGTTGTTATGGTGTTCCAGGTGGTTGCTAGGGTGTTGCTAGGTGGTTGCTATGGAGTTATAGCCGGTTGCTAGGGTGTTGCTAGGCATTTGCTGTGGAGTTATAGGCAGTTGCTAGGGTGTTGCTAGGGTATTCTAGGTGGCTGCTAAGATGTTGCTAGGTGGTTGCTATGGAGTTATAGGTGGTTGCTAGGGTGATGCTAGGGTGTTGCTAGGTGGTTGCTAGCATGTTGCTAGGTTGTTTCTATAGTGTTGCTAGGCAGTTGTTATGGTGTTACAGGTGGTTGCTAGGGTGTTGCTAGGTGGTTGCTATGGTGTTCCAGGTGGTTGCTAGGGTGTTGCTAGGTGGTTGCTATGGAGTTCTAGGCTGTTGCTAGGGTGTTGCTAGGTGGTTGCTATGGAGTTCTAGGCGGTTGCTAGGGTGTTGCTAGGTGGTTGCTATGGAGTTCTAGGTGGTTGCTAGGGTGTTGCTAGGTGGTTGCTATGGTGTTCCAAGTGGTTGCTAGGGTGTTGCTAGGTGGTTGTTATGGTGTTGCTAGGTGGTTGCTAGGGTTCTAGGTGGTTGCTAGGTGGTGGTTGCTATGGTCAGGTTCTAGGGTGCTAGGGTTGCTAGGTGGTTGCTATGGATTCTAGGGTTGCTAGGGTGTGCTAGGTGGTTGCTATGGAGTTCTAGGCGGTTGCTAGGGTGTTGCTAGGTGGTTGCTATGGGTTCAGTGGTTGCTAGGGTGTTGCTAGGTGGTTGCTATGGGTTCTAGGGGTTGCTAGGGTTTGCTAGGTGGTTGCTATGGAGTTCTAGGGTGCTAGTGGTGTTGCTAGGTGGTTGCTAGTGGGTTCTAGGGGTTGCTATGGTGTGCTAGGTGGTTGCTATGGAGTTCTAGGTGGTTGCTAGGTGTTGCTAGGTGGTGCTATGGAGTTCTAGGCGGTTGCTAGGTGTTGCTAGGTGGTTGCTATGGAGTTCTAGGGGTTGCTAGGTGTTGCTAGGTGGTTGCTAGGGTTCTAGGTGGTGCTATGGTGTTCTAAAGGGGTTGCTTATGGGTGTTGCTAGGTGGTTGCTTGGAGTTTTAGGCAGTTCTGTTGTTGCTAGTGTGCTATGGTCATGGTGCTAGATGTTGCTAGGGGTTGCTATGGAGTTCTAGGCGGTTGCTAGGTCTTTACTGAGTCCAATGACGCGACCCATAGTTCTCTATGACAAATGGTTAAAAGTATGAAATATCAAACATCGCCAATCAGGAAGGGGGGCGAGGCTGATCTCCACCAATGGACAAAGAACTCTCTACCATGTCCAATGAGGCATTGCACAATTGTGGGCAATTTTTCCCCATAGAGATGAATGGCAGAATGTTCAAATCTAGAGAGAGACCAGAGTACTGCTGCTAGAAGACAGACCATTGTGACATCACAAGGGTGAGAAGACAGAGCATTGTGACATCACAAAGGTGAACATTCCGCCATTCATTCTCTATGGGAAAAATTGCCCACAAAAATTCTAATATTTCAAAAACCGTCCACCCAAACTTTCCAAAAAGTAATAGCACACCATTCCCGATCAAGCCGCTCGATTTGACATATTGCACGCGTATGTGGTGTGAAAACTCTGGGAGGAGTAGCAGTCCAAAAAATGGGTGGAATAATAATAATAATAACTAGACAATTCCTGCAGAAATTGTGAAGTGTGGTTGCCGCCAATGCAAAATTGACTTTCTGCTGAACGGAGTGAACAGTGGTAGGTAGTTGCTATGATGTTTGAGGCAGTTGCTAGGGTGTTGCTTGATGGTTCTATGGAGTTCTAGGTGGTTTCATGGAATTCAAGGTGGTTGCTAGGGTGCTGGTAGGTGGTTGCTATGGAGTTTCAGGTGGTTGCTATGGAGCTCCATGTGGTTGCTAAAGCATTGCTAGGTGGTTGCTAGGGTATTTTAAGTGGTTGCTTTGATGTTGCTAGGTGGTTGCTATGGAGTTATAGGCGGTTGCTAGGGTGTTGCTAGGCAGTTGTTATGGTGTTCCAGGTGGTTGCTAGGGTGCTGCTAGGTGGTTGCTAGGTTATTCTAGGTGGTTGCTAGGGTGTTGCTAGGTGGATGCTATGGAGATCTAGGTGGTTACTATGGTGTTGCTAGGTGGTTGCTATGGTGTTCCAGGTGGTTGCTAGGGTGTTGCTAGGTGGTTGCTATGGAGTTCTAGGCAGTTGCTAGGGTGTTGCTAGGCAGTAGGTATGGTGTTCCAGGTGGTTGCTAGGGTGTTGCTAGGTTGTTGCTATGGTCTTCCAGGTGGTTGCTATGGTGTTGCTAGGTGGTCGCTATGGAGTTCTAGGTGGTTGCTATGGTGTTGCCAGTATTTGCTAAGGTGTTCCAGGTGGTTGCTAGTGTGTTGTTAGGTGGTTGCTATGGAGTTCTAGGTGGTTGCTAGGGTGTTGCTAGGGGGTTGCTAGGGTATCTAGAGTTGCTAGGTGTTGCTAGGCAGTTTTATGGTGTTCCAGGTGGTTGCTAGGTGTTGCTAGGTGGTTGCAAAGGAGTCTAGGTGGTTGCTAGGGTGTTGCTAGGGGTTGCTAGGGTATTCTAAGGGTTGCTAGGATGTTGCTAGGTGTTACTATGGAGTTATAGGCGGTTGCTAGGGTGTTACTAGGGTTCTAGTGGTTGCTAGGTGGTTGTTTGGTGTTGCTATGGAGTTCTAGGTGGTTGCTATGGAGTTCTAGGTGGTTGCTAGGGTTGCTAGGGGTTTGCTTTGGAGTTCTAGGTGGTTGCTAGGGTGTTGCTAGGTTGCTTGCTATGGTGTTCTAAGTGGTTGCTAGGTGTTGCTAGTGAGTTATGGTGGTTCCAAGTGGTTCTAGGTGTGTTGCTAGGTGGTTGCTATGGTGTTCCAGGTGGTTGCTAGGTGTTGCTAGTGGATGCTATGGAGTTCTAGGCCGTTGCTATGGTGTTGCTAGGTGGTTGCTATGGGTTCTAGGTGGTTGCAAGGGTGTTGCTAGGTGGTTGCTATGGAGTTCTAGGCGGTTGCTATGGTGTTGCTAGGTGGTTGCTATGGAGTTCTAGGTGGTGGTTGCTAGGAGTTCTAGGCAGTTGCTATGTGGTGTTGCTAGGGGTGTTGCTATGGAGTTCTAGGCTGTTGCTAGGGTGTTGCTAGGTGGTTGCTATGGAGTTCTAGGCAGTTGCTATGGTGTTGCTAGGTGGTTGCTATGGAGTTCTAGGCCGTTGCTAGGGTGTTGCTAGGTGGTTGCTATGGAGTTCTAGGTGGTTGCTAGGGTGTTGCTAGGTGGTTGCTATGGAGTTCTAGGCGGTTGCTATGGTGTTGCTAGGTGGTTGCTATGGAGTTCTAGGCGGTTGCTAGGTTGTTGCTAGGTGGTTGCTATGGAGTTCTAGGTGGTTGCTAGGGTGTTGCTAGGTCGTTGCTATGGTGTTCAATGTGGTTGCTAGGGTGTTGCTAGGCAGTTGTTATGGTGTTCCAGATTGTTGCTAGGGTGTTGCTAGGTGGTTGCTATGGTGTTGCTAGGTGGTTGCTAGGGTATTCTAAATGGTTGCTAGGATGTTGCTAGGTGGTTGCTATGGAGTTATAGGCGGTTGCTAGGGTGTTGCTAGGCATTTGCTATGGTGTTCCAGGTGGTTGCTATGGAATTCTAGATGGTTGCTAGGGTTTTCTAGCTGGTTGTTATCGGTTGCTAGGTCGTTGCTATGGAGTTAGAGCCGGTTGCTAGGATGTTGCTAGGGGGTTGCTATGGAGTTCTAGGCGGTTGCTAGGTCTTTACTGAGTCCAATGACGCGACCCATAGTTCTCTATGACAAACGGTTCAAAAGTTATGAAATATCAAACATCGGCCAATCAGGAAGGGGGGCGAGGCTGATCTCCACCAATGGACAAAGGACTCTCTACCATGTCCAATGAGGCATTGCACAATTTGTGGGCAATTTTTCCCCATAGAGATGAATGGCAGAATGTTCAAATCTAGAGAGAGACCAGAGTACTGCTGCTAGAAGACAGACCATTGTGACATCACAAGGGTGAGAAGACAGAGCATTGTGACATCACAAAGGTGAACATTCCGCCATTCATTCTCTATGGGAAAAATTGCCCACAAAAATTCAAATTTTTCAAAAACCGTCCACCCAAACTTTCCAAAAAGTAATAGCACACCATTCCCGATCAAGCCGCTCGATTTGACATATTGCACGCGTATGTGGTGTGAAAACTCTGGGAGGAGTAGCGGTCCAAAAAATGGGTGGAATAATAATAATAATAAATATGTGCAATAATAATAGTGTAGTTGCCCTAAGGCAACCACACTAATAATAATAATAATAAAGAATATGTGCAATAATAATAGTGTAGTTGCCCTAAGGCAACCACACTAATAATAATAGTGTAGTTGCCCTAAGGCAACCACACTAATAATAATAGTGTAGTTGCCCTAAGGCAACCACACTAATAATAATATGTGCAATAATAATAGTGTAGTTGCCCTAAGGCAACCACACTAATAATAAAGAATATGTGCAATAATAATAGTGTAGTTGCCCTAAGGCAACCACACTAACTAGACAATTCCTGCAGAAATTGTGAAGTGTGGTTGCCGCCAACGCAAAGTCGACTTTGTGCTGAACGGAGTGAACAGTGGTAGGTAGTTGCTATGATGTCTGAGGCAGTTGCTAGGGTGTTGCTAAGTGGTTCTATGGAGTTCTAAGTGGTTTCATGGAATTCTAGGCGGTCGCTAGGGTGGTGCTAGGTGGTTGCTATGGAGTTTCAGGTGGTTGCTATTGAGCTCCAGGTGGTTACTAGGGCATTGCTAGGCGGTTGCTAGGGTGTTGCTAGGCAGTTGTTATGGTGTTCCAGGTGGTTGCTAGGTTGTTGCTAGGTGGATGCTATGGAGTTATAGGCGGTTGCTAGGGTGTTGCTAGGTTGTTGCGATAGTGTTGCTAGGCAGTTGTTATGGTGTTACAGGTGGTTGCTAGGGTGTTGCTAGGTGGTTGCTATGGTGTTCCAGGTGGTTGCTAGGGTGTTGCTAGGTGGTTGCTATGGAGTTCTAGGTGGTTGCTAGGGTGTTGCTAGGCTGTTGCCAGGTCTTTACTGAGCCCAATGACGCGACCCATTGTTCTCTATGACAAACGGTTCAAAAGTTATGAAATATCAAACATCGGCCAATCAGGAAGCGGGGCAAGGCTGATCTACACCAATGGACAAAGGACGCTCTACCATGTCCAATGAGGCATTGTACAATTTGAGGGCAATTTTTCCACATAGAGATGAATGGCAGAATGTTGAAATCTAGAGAGAGACCAGAGTACTGCTGCTAGAAGACAGGGCATTCTGACATCACAAGGGTGAGAAGTCAGAGCATTGTGACATCACAAGGGTGAACATTCCGCCATTCATTCCTATGGGAAAATGCCCACAAAAATTCAATTTTCAAAAACGTGCAACCAATCTTTCCACAAAGTAAGAGCACACCATTCCGATCAAGCCGCTCGATTTGACATATTGCACGTGTAGTGGTGCGAAAACTCTGGAGGAGTAGCGGTCCAAAAACGGGGAAAGATAATAATAATAACTAGACAATTCCTGCAGAAATTGTGAAGTGTGGTTGCCGCCAACGCAAAGTCGACTTTGTGCTGAACGGAGTGAACAGTGGTAGGTAGTTGCTATGATGTCTGAGGCAGTTGCTAGGGTGTTGCTAGGTGGTTCTATGGAGTTCTAAGTGGTTTCATGGAATTCTAGGTGGTTGCTAGGGTGCTGGTAGGTGGTTGCTAGGGTATTTTAAGTGGTTGCTTTGATGTTGCTAGGTGGTTGCTATGGAGTTATAGGCGGTTGCTAGGGTGTTGCTAGGCAGTTGTTATGGTGTTCCAGGTGGTTGCTAGGGTGCTGCTAGGTGGTTGCTAGGTATTCTAGTGGTTGCTAGGGTATTGCTAGGTGGATGCTATGGAGATCTAGGTGTTACTAGGTTGCTAGGTGGTTGCTATGGTGTTCCAGGTGGTTGCTAGGTGTTGCTAGGTGGTTGCTATGGAGTTCTAGGCAGTTGCTAGGGTGTTGCTAGGCAGTA
The DNA here is from genome assembly GCF_018555375.3 of Anguilla rostrata. NCBI lineage: Eukaryota > Metazoa > Chordata > Actinopteri > Anguilliformes > Anguillidae > Anguilla > Anguilla rostrata. The sequence continues at coordinate 32,017,702 of NC_057938.1, forward strand.
GTTATGGTGTTCCAGGTGGTTGCTAGGGTGTTGCTAGGTTGTTGCTATGGTCTTCCAGGTGGTTGCTATGGTGTTGCTAGGTGGTCGCTATGGAGTTCTAGGTGGTTGCTATGGTGTTGCCAGTATTTGCTAAGGTGTTCCAGGTGGTTGCTAGTGTGTTGTTAGGTGGTTGCTATGGAGTTCTAGGTGGTTGCTAGGGTGTTGCTAGGGGGTTGCTAGGCAGTTGTTATGGTGTTCCAGGTGGTTGCTAGGGTGTTGCTAGGTGGTTGCTATGGAGTCCTAGGTGGTTGCTAGGGTGTTGCTAGGGGGTTGCTAGGGTATTCTAAGTGGTTGCTAGGATGTTGCTAGGTGGTTACTATGGAGTTATAGGCGGTTGCTAGGGTGTTACTAGGGTATTCTAGGTGGTTGCTAGTGTGTTGTTTGGTGGTTGCTATGGAGTTCTAGGTGGTTGCTATGGAGTTCTAGGTGGTTGCTAGGGTGTTGCTAGGTGGTTGCTTTGGAGTTCTAGGTGGTTGCTAGGGTGTTGCTAGGTGGTTGCTATGGTGTTCTAAGTGGTTGCTATGGTGTTGCTAGTGAGTTATGGTGTTCCAAGTGGTTGCTAGGGTGTTGCTAGGTGGTTGCTATGGTGTTCCAGGTGGTTGCTAGGGTGTTGCTAGGTGGTTGCTATGGAGTTCTAGGCCGTTGCTATGGTGTTGCTAGTGGTTGTATGAGTTCTAGGTGGTTGCTAGGTGTTGCTAGGTGGTTGCTATGGAGTTCTAGGGGTTGCTATGGTGTTGCTAGGTGGTTGCTATGGAGTTCTAGGTGGTTGCTATGGAGTTCTAGGCAGTTGCTATGGTGTTCTAGGTGGTTGCTATGGAGTTCTAGGCAGTTGCTATGGTGTTGCTAGGTGGTTGCTATGGAGTTCTAGGCTGTTGCTAGGGTGTTGCTAGGTGGTTGCTATGGAGTTCTAGGCAGTTGCTATGGTGTTGCTAGGTGGTTGCTATGGAGTTCTAGGCCGTTGCTAGGGTGTTGCTAGGTGGTTGCTATGGAGTTCTAGGTGGTTGCTAGGGTGTTGCTAGGTGGTTGCTATGGAGTTCTAGGCGGTTGCTATGGTGTTGCTAGGTGGTTGCTATGGAGTTCTAGGCGGTTGCTAGGTGGTTGCTAGGTGGTTGCTATGGAGTTCTAGGTGGTTGCTAGGGTGTTGCTAGGTCGTTGCTATGGTGTTCATGTGGTTGCTAGGGTGTTGCTAGGCAGTTGTATGGTGTTCAGATTGTTGCTAGGGTGTTGCTAGGTGGTTGCTATGGTGTTGCTAGGTGGTTGCTAGGATATCTAGATGGTTGCTAGGGTTGCTAGGTGGTTGCTATGGAGTTCTAGGTGGTTGCTGTGGTGTTGCTAGGTGGTTGCTATGGAGTTCTAGGCCGTTGCTAGGGTGTTGCTAGGTGGTTGCTATGGAGTTCTAGGTGTTGCTAGGGTGTTGCTAGTGGTTGCTATGGAGTTCTAGGCGGTTGCTATGGTGTTGCTAGGTGGTTGCTATGGAGTTCTAGGCGGTTGCTAGGTGTTGCTAGGTGGTTGCTATGGAGTTCTAGGCGTTGCTATGGTGTTGCTAGGTGGTTGCTATGGAAGTTCTAGGCGTTGCTATGGTGTTGCTAGGTGGTTGCTATGGAGTTCTAGGCGGTTGCTAGGGTGTTGCTAGGTGGTTGCTATGGAGTTCTAGGTGGTTGCTAGGGTGTTGCTAGGTGGTTGCTATGGAGTTCTAGGCGGTTGCTATGGTGTTGCTAGGTGGTTGCTATGGAGTTCTAGGCGGTTGCTAGGGTGTTGCTAGGTGGTTGCTATGGAGTTCCAGGTGGTTGCTAGGTGTTGCTAGGGGTTGCTAGGGTATTCAAGGGTTGCTAGGATGTTGCTAGGTGGTTGCTATGGAGTTCTAGGTGGTTGCTAGGTGTTGCTAGGTGGTTGCTAGGAGTTCGTAGGCGTTTGCTAGGGTGTTGTAGGTGGTTGCTATGGAGTTCTAGGTGGTTGCTAGGGTGTTGCTAGGTGGTTGCTATGGAGTTCTAGGGTTGGTTTGCTAGGTGTTGCTAGGTTGGTTGCTAGTGTGAGTTGAATAGGTGTTTGCTAGTGTGTTGCTAGGTGGTTGCTATGGAGTTCTAGGCCGTTGCTATGGTGTTGCTAGGTGGTTGCTAGGGTGTTGCTAGGGGGTTGCTCTGGAGTTCTAGGCGGTTGCTAGGTCTTTACTGAGTCCAATGTCGCCACCCATAGTTCTCTATGACTAACGGTTCAAAAGTTATGGAATATCAAACATCGGCCAATAAGGAAGGGGGGCGACACTGATCTACACCAATGGACAAGGGACTCTCTACCATGGCCAATGAGGCATTGCACAATTTGCGGGAATTTGTTCCCTATAGAGTTGAATGGCAGAATGTTCAAATCTAGAGAGAGACCAGAGTACTGCTGCTAGAAGAGACCATTGTGACATCACAAGGGTGAGAAGACAGAGCATTGTGACATCACAAAGGTGAACATTCCGCCATTCATTCTCTATGGGAAAAATTGCCCACAAAAATTCAAATTTTTCCAAAACCGTCCACTCAATCTTTCCAAAAAGTAATAGCACACCATTCCCGATCAAGCCGCTCGATTTGACATATTGCACGTGTATGTACGCGAAAACTCTGGGAGGAGTAGCGGTCCAAAAATGCGTGGAATATAATAGCAATAATAATAAACAATAATATAATATGTGCAATAATAATAGTGTAGTTGCCCTAAGGCAACCACACTAACTAGACAATTCCTGCAGAAATTGTGATGTGTGGTTGCCGCCAACGCAAAGTCAACTTTGTGCTGAACGGAGCGAACAGTTTCTGTAGCATGAGCAGAGACATAGTATGGTATACATGATATAACATCACGGCAACGAGTTCATTTGCAACACACGTATTCAGAGCTAAATTAACCCTTCATCAATACTTGAGATCAGCGATTTACTCACGGTATGCTGTGACGAGTGACGGCGAATCATAAAGCTAGCTGGCCACTTCAGAGGGTCTTGGAAAAACGTTATATCTGCACTGCACAACCGCTCCATTTTAAAAAGCAAGACAGGGCTAGGGAGATTAATGTGATTGATTTATGGTTTTACGTTAAGTTCAGCTCATTTTTACCATTCAAATAAAAACATTTAACTGTGCTGCAATTCAGAGTTTAATCTGTTACCTTAGATACGAACTCATAGACACAGGATAGCCTACTACGTGTTAGCCGACCCAAATTTCTGGAGTTAGACCGGACCTGAAGCTGCTGCACACGTGCTGTTGACGGCGTTGTTGTACTTTTTAGTAAGTCTGGCTGTTCAAAATTCGTTTATTCATAGCTGAGAGCATAAGCTTTCTAACCAGGTATAACAGCACTCTATTTTTGTTTTTTTAATATCGTTTTTAGGTCAACCGAAAGCTATGTCATCATGTCATAGACGTATTCGCTCTTTGTTAGCACTAGCATGCAAAACGCAAAGTCTGGCTTGTTGAAAATTCGTTTATTCAGTACTGAGAGCATAAGCTTCTAACCAGTATACAGCACGTCTATTTTTGTTTTTTTAATATCGTTTTTTTAGGTCAACCGAAAGCTATGTCATCATGTCATAGAACGGTATTCTGCTCTTTGTTATCGCACTAGCATCAAATACGCAAAGTTCTGGCTTGTTTGAAAATCTCGTTTATTCAGTACTGAAGCATAAGCTTTCTAACCAGGTATAACAGCACGTCTGTTTTTGGTTTTTTAATATCGTTTTTTTAGGTCAACCGAAAGTGCTCTCATTATCGCATTAAAGCCATGACTGTTTGTTAGCACTAGCATTCTAAGACGCTGCATGTGACGAAACGTCGTCAACGAATTTGCGTAATATCTCGTGAAATACTATTATTATTGAGGACTTCTGGGTATGCCTAAGCCATATGTTTGTTGATATACCTAGCTGACAGCGTTTTCATTTGTAATTTTTCATTTTGAATATCGTTCTTTCACTTCCGCAATCAGCTATTTCCTATCCTGGCTGCTGAGACCGTAGAGCTGACCGCATCACGTGTGCAAAGCCGACCAATGCTGTAACTTCACCGTTCGCATATGAATGACGTCACCTTCTCCATTCATCTCTATGGGGAAAAATTGGGCATAAAATTAATATTTCTCAAAAACCGTGCAGCGAAACTTTCCACAAAGTAATAGCACACGATTCCCAAAGAAGCCGGTCATTTTGACATATGGCACGTGTATGTGGTGTGAAAACTCTGGGAGGAGTAGCGGTCCAAAAAATGGGTGGAATAATAATAATAATAATATATGTGCGATAATATAGTGTAGTTCCTGAGGCAACCACACTACTAGACAATTCCTGCTGAAATTGTGAAGTGTGGTTGCCGCCAAGCAAAGTCGACTTTGTGCTGAACGAGTGAACAGTGGATAGGTAGTTGCTATGAGTTCTGGGTCTAGTGTTTGCTGTAGGGTGTTGCTAGGTGGTTGCTATGGAGTTTGCTGGTGGTTGCTATGGAATTCTAGGCGGTGCTAGGGTTTGCTAGGTGGTTGCTATGGGTTCCAGGTGGTTGCTAGGGTGTTGCAAAGTGGTTGCTAGGAGTTCTAGGCGTTGCTAGGTGTTGCTAGTGGTTGCTATGGAGTTCTAGGCGGTTGCTAGGGTGTTTGCTAGGTGGTTGCTATGGAGTTCTAGTGGTTGTAGGTGTTTCAGGTGGTTGCTAGTGTGCTAGGTGTTGCTATGGAGTTATGTTCTAGGTTGCTAGGGTGTTGGCTAGGTGTTGCTATGGTGTTCAGGTGGTTGCTAGGGTTGCTAGGTGGTTGCTAGGGTTCTAGGCTTTGCTTGGTGTTGCTAGGTGGTTGCTATGGAGTTCTAGGTGTTGCTAGGGGTTGTAGGGTTTAGGGTCTAGGGTGTTGCTAGTGTTGTATGAGTTCTAGGTGGTTGCTATGGTTGGTTGCATGAGTTAGGGTTGCTATGGGTTAGGTGGTTGCTATGGGTTGCTAGGTTGCTAGGTGTTCTAGGTGGTTGCTAGGTTTCAGGTGTTGCTAGGTTTAGGGTTGCTATGGGTTCCAGGTGGTTGCTAAGGTGTTGCTAGGTGGTTGCTATGGAGTTCTAGGCGGTTGCTCTGGTGTTGCTAGGTGGTTGCTATGGAGATCTAGGCCGTTGCTATGGTGTTGCTAGGTGGTTGCTATGGAGTTCTAGGTGGTTGCTAGGGTGTTGCTAGGTGGTTGCTATGGAGTTCTAGGCGGTTGCTATGGTGTTGCTAGGTGGTTGCCATTGAGTTCTAGGTGGTTGCTATGGAGTTCTAGGTAGTTGCTATGGTGTTGCTAGGTGGTTGCTATGGAGTTCTAGGCCATTGCTAGGGTGTTGCTAGGTGGTTGCTAGGGTATTCTAAATGGTTGCTAGGGTGTAGCTAGGTGGTTGCTATGGAGTTCTAGGTGGTTGCTAGGGTGTTGCTAGGTGGTTGCTATGGAGTTCTAGGCGGTTGCTATGGTGTTGCTAGGTGGTTGCGATGGAGTTCTAGGTGGTTGCTATGGAGTTCTAGGCAGTTGCTATGGTGTTGCTAGGTGGTTGCTATGGAGTTCTAGGCCATTGCTAGGGTGTTGCTAGGTGGTTGCTATGGAGTTCTAGGCAGTTGCTATGGTGTTGCTAGGTGGTTGCTAGGGTGTTGCTAGGTGGTTGCTATGGAGTTCTAGGCGGTTGCTATGGTGTTGCTAGGTGGTTGCTAGGGTGTTGCTAGGTGGTTGCTATGGATTTCTAGGCCGTTGCTATGGTGTTGCTAGGTGGTTGCTATGGAGTTCTAGGCGGTTGCTAGGGTGTTGCTAGGTGGTTGCTATGGAGTTCTAGGTGGTTGCTAGGGTGTTGCTAGGTGGTTGCTAGGGTGTTGCTAGGTGGTTGCTATGGAGTTCTAGGTGGTTGCTAGGGTGTTGCTAGGTGGTTGCTATGGTGTTCCAAGTGGTTGCTAGGGTGTTGCTAGGCAGTTGTTATGGTGTTCCAAGTGGTTGCTAGGGTGTTGCTAGGTGGTTGCTATGGTGTTCCAGGTGGTTGCTATGGTGTTGCTTGGTGGTTGCTAGGGTGTTGCTAGGTGGTTGCTATGGAGTTCTAGGCGGTTGCTATGGTGTTGCTAGGTGGTTGCTATGGAGTTCTAGGCGGTTGCTAGGGTGTTGCTAGGTGGTTGCTATGGAGTTCTAGGTGGTTGCTAGGGTGTTGCTAGGTGGTTGCTATGGAGTTCTAGGCGGTTGCTATGGTGTTAGTAGGTGGTTGCTATAGAGTTCTAGGCGGTTGCTAGGGTGTTGCTAGGTGGTTGCTATGGTGTTCTAGGTGGTTGCTAGGGTGTTGCTAGGTCGTTGGTATGGTGTTCCATGTGGTTGCTAGGGTGTTGCTAGGCAGTTGTTATGGTGTTCCAGATTGTTGCTAGGGTGTTGCTAGGTGGTTGCTATGGTGTTCCAGGTGGTTGCTAGGGTGTTGCTAGGTGGTTGCTATGGAGTTTTAGGCGGTTGCTCGGGTGTTGCTAGGCAGTTGTTATGGTGTTCCAGGTGGTTGCTAGGGTGTTGCTAGGTCGTTGCTATGGTGTTCCATGTGGTTGCTAGGGTGTTGCTAGGCAGTTGTTATGGTGTTCCAGGTGGTTGCTAGGGTGTTGCTAGGTCGTTGCTATGGTGTTCCATGTGGTTGCTAGGGTGTTGCTAGGCAGTTGTTATGGTGTTCCAGATTGTTGCTAGGGTGTTGCTAGGTGGTTGCTATGGTATTCCAGGTGGTTGCTAGGGTGTTGCTAAGTGGTTGCTATGGTGTTCTAGGTGGTTACTATGGTGTTGCTAGGTGGTTGCTATGGCGTTATAGCCGGTTGCTAGGGTGTTGCCAGGCATTTGCTATGGTGTTCCAGGTGTTTGCTAGTGTGTTGTTAGGTGGTTGCTATGGAGTTCTAGGCCGTTGCTAGGGTGTTCTAGGTGGTTGCTAGGGTGTTGCTAGGGGGTTGCTAGGTCTTTACTGAGTCCAATGACGTGACCCATAGTTCTTTATGACAAACGGTTCAAAAGTTATGAAATATCAAACATCGGCCAATCAGGAAGCGGGGCAAGGCTGATCTACACCAATGGACAAAGGACGCTCTACCATGTCCAATGAGGCATTGTACAATTTGAGGGCAATTTTTCCCCATAGAGATGAATAGCAGAATGTTCAAATCTAGAGAGAGACCAGAGTACTGTTGCTAGAAGACAGGGCATTCTGACATCACAAGGGTGAGAAGTCAGAGCATTGTGACATCACAAGGGTGAACATTCCGCCATTCATTCCCTATGGGGAAAAATTGCCCACAAAAATTCGAATTTTTCAAAAACCGTGCAACCAATCTTTCCACAAAGTAATAGCGCTCTATTCCCGATCAGGCCGCTCGATTTGACATATTGCATGTGTATGTGGTGCGAAAACTCTGGGAGGAGTAGCGGTCCAAAAAATGGGTGGAAAGATAGAATAATAATAATAATATGTGCAATAATAATAGTGTAGTTGCCCTAAGGCAACCACACTAATAATAAAAATGTGCAATAATAATAGTGTAGTTGCCCTAAGGCAACCACACTAATAATAATATGTGCAATAATAATAGTGTAGTTGCCCTAAGGCAACCACACTAACTAGACAATTCCTGCTGAAATTGTGAAGTGTGGTTGCCGCCAACGCAAAGTTGACTTTGTGCTGAACGGAGTGAACAGTGGTAGGTAGTTGCTATGATGTCTGAGGCAGTTGCTAGGGTGTTGCTACGTGGTTCTATGGAGGTCTAAGTGGTTTCATGGAATTCTAGGCGGTCGCTAGGGTTGTGCTAGGTGGTTGCTATGGAGTTTCAGGTGGTTGCTAGGGCATTGCTAGGTGGTTGCTAGGGTATGCTAATTGGTTGATAGGTGGTTGCTATGGAGTTCTAGGCGGTTGCTAGGGTGTTGCTAGGCAGTTGTTATGGTGTTCCAGGTGGTTGCTAGGGTGTTGCTACGTGGTTGCTATGGAGTTATAGCCGGTTGCTAGGGTGTTGCTAGGGTATTCTAGGTGGCTGCTAGGATGTTGCTAGGTGGTTGCTATGGAGTTATAGGCGGTTGCTAGGGTGTGTCTAGCTGGTTGCTAGCATGTTGCTAGGTTGTTGCTATAGTGGTGCTAGGAGGTTGTTATGGTGTTACAGGTGGTTGCTAGGGTGTTGCTAGGTGGTTGCTATGGTGTTCCAGGTGGTTGCTAGGGTGTTGCTAGGTGGTTGCTATGGAGTTCTAGGTGGTTGCTAGGGTGTTGCTAGGCATTTGCTATGGTGTTCCAGGTGGTTGCTAATGTGTTGTTGGGTGGTTGCTATGGAGTTCCAGGTGGTTGCTTGGGGGTTGCTAGGGTATTCTAGGTGGTTGCTATGAAGTTATAGGCGGTTGCTAGGGTGTTGCTAGGCAGTTGTTATGGTGTTCCAAGTGGTTGCTAGGGTGTTGCTAGGCAGTTGTTATGGTGTTCCAAATGGTTGCTAGTGTGTTGTTGGGTGGTTGCTAAGGAGTTCCAGGAGGTTGCTTGGGGGTTGCTAGGGTATTCTAGGTGGTTGCTATGAAGTTATAGGCGGTTGCTAGGGTGTTGCTAGGCAGTTGTTATGGTGTTCCAAGTGGTTGCTAGGGTGTTGCTAGGCAGTTGTTATGGTGTTCCAGGTGGTTGCTAGGGTGTTGCTAGGTGGTTGCTAGGGTGTTGCTAGGTGGTTGCTATGGTGTTCCAGGTGGTTGCTAGGGTGTTGCTAGGTGGTTGCTATGGAGTTCTAGGCAGTTGCTATGGTGTTGCTAGGTGGTTGCTAGGTTGTTGCTAGGTGGTTGCTATGGAGTTCTAGGCGGTTGCTATGGTGTTGCTAGGTGGTTGCTATGGAGTTCTAGGCCGTTGCTAGGGTGTTGCTAGGTGGTTGCTATGGAGTTCTAGGTGGTTGCTAGGGTGTTGCTAGGTGGTTGCTAGGGTGTTGCTAGGTGGTTGCTATGGAGTTCTAGGTGGTTGCTAGGGTGTTGCTAGGTGGTTGCTATGGTGTTCCAAGTGGTTGCTAGGGTGTTGCTAGGCAGTTGTTATGGTGTTCCAAGTGGTTGCTAGGGTGTTGCTAGGTGGTTGCTATGGTGTTCCAGGTGGTTGCTATGGTGTTGCTAGGTGGTTGCTAGGGTCTAGGTGGTTGCTATGGAGTTCTAGGCGGTTGCTATGGTGTTGCTAGGTGGTTGCTATGGAGTTCTAGGCGGTTGCTAGGGTGTTGCTAGGTGGTTGCTATGGAGTTCTAGGTGGTTGCTAGGGTGTTGCTAGGTGGTTGCTATGGAGTTCTAGGCGGTTGCTATGGTGTTAGTAGGTGGTTGCTATAGAGTTCTAGGCGGTTGCTAGGGTGTTGCTAGGTGGTTGCTATGGTGTTCTAGGTGGTTGCTAGGGTGTTGCTAGGTCGTTGGTATGGTGTTCCATGTGGTTGCTAGGGTGTTGCTAGGCAGTTGTTATGGTGTTCCAGATTGTTGCTAGGGTGTTGCTAGGTGGTTGCTATGGTGTTCCAGGTGGTTGCTAGGGTGTTGCTAGGTGGTTGCTATGGAGTTTTAGGCGGTTGCTCGGGTGTTGCTAGGCAGTTGTTATGGTGTTCCAGGTGGTTGCTAGGGTGTTGCTAGGTCGTTGCTATGGTGTTCCATGTGGTTGCTAGGGTGTTGCTAGGCAGTTGTTATGGTGTTCCAGGTGGTTGCTAGGGTGTTGCTAGGTCGTTGCTATGGTGTTCCATGTGGTTGCTAGGGTGTTGCTAGGCAGTTGTTATGGTGTTCCAGATTGTTGCTAGGGTGTTGCTAGGTGGTTGCTATGGTATTCCAGGTGGTTGCTAGGGTGTTGCTAAGTGGTTGCTATGGTGTTCTAGGTGGTTACTATGGTGTTGCTAGGTGGTTGCTATGGCGTTATAGCCGGTTGCTAGGGTGTTGCCAGGCATTTGCTATGGTGTTCCAGGTGTTTGCTAGTGTGTTGTTAGGTGGTTGCTATGGAGTTCAAGGCCGTTGCTAGGGTGTTCTAGGTGGTTGCTAGGGTGTTGCTAGGGGGTTGCCATTGAGTTCTAGGCGGTTGCTAGGTCTTTACTGAGTCCAATGACGAGACCCATAGTTCTTTATGACAAACGGTTCAAAAGTTATGAAATATCAAACATCGGCCAATCAGGAAGCGGGGCAAGGCTGATCTACACCAATGGACAAAGGACGCTCTACCATGTCCAATGATGCATTGTACAATTTGAGGGCAATTTTTCCCCATAGAGATGAATAGCAGAATGTTCAAATCTAGAGAGAGACCAGAGTACTGTTGCTAGAAGACAGGGCATTCTGACATCACAAGGGTGAGAAGTCAGAGCATTGTGACATCACAAGGGTGAACATTCCGCCATTCATTCCCTATGGGGAAAAATTGCCCACAAAAATTCAAATTTTTCAAAAACCGTGCAACCAATCTTTCCACAAAGTAATAGCACACCATTCCCGATCAAGCCGCTCGATTTGACATATTGCACGTGTATGTGGTGCGAAAACTCTGGGAGGAGTAGCGGTCCAAAAAACAGGCGGAAAGAATAAAAATAATAACTAGACAATTCCTGCTGAAGTTGTGAAGTGTGGTTGCCGCCAACGCAAAGTTGACTTTGTGCTGAACGGAGTGAACAGTGGTAGGTAGTTGCTATGATGTCTGAGGCAGTTGCTAGGGTGTTGCTACGTGGTTCTATGGAGGTCTAAGTGGTTTCATGGAATTCTAGGCGGTCGCTAGGGTTGTGCTAGGTGGTTGCTATGGAGTTTCAGGTGGTTGCTAGGGCATTGCTAGGTGGTTGCTAGGGTATGCTAATTGGTTGATAGGTGGTTGCTATGGAGTTCTAGGCGGTTGCTAGGGTGTTGCTAGGCAGTTGTTATGGTGTTCCAGGTGGTTGCTAGGGTGTTGCTACGTGGTTGCTATGGAGTTATAGCCGGTTGCTAGGGTGTTGCTAGGGTATTCT
>NC_057938.1:32028771-32052983 GCF_018555375.3 Anguilla rostrata
CCCTTTTATCTGGGGATTTTTCCTTCCACTGTTGCCAGGGCTTGCTCAGGGGGGATGGGCCTAAAGGGGGTTAGGGGGAATTGGCATTTAGCACCATATTCCCAATACAAAATGGGGGACTGATGGGTTTCCCCTGTTTTAGTAACTATGTATTTACTATATATATATTAGACTGTATGTATGTATTGTGTTTCCTTTTCCTACCATGCTGTGTCTGTAGTTTGTATGCCTGTATGTCTAGCACCTCTGTAGTGTTCTCCGTATAACACCTCTGTGTCTGCAGAAAGGGAGGTCACATTCCTATGCTAAATGGCTGCGAGGGTCCACAGGAAGGGACAAGACCATTTGTCTCTTCCCGCCACTTAACTCAACCTTTTGATGTGTATGAATGAAAACTGTATATCTAGACACCACACAGTGTGAGGGCAGAGATTCTCTCAGCGCAGCGCCCGAGTGTGCTGGGTCTGTCTCTCCCTTGCGCATTGAATTAAACCACAAATCCTCTGAGGAAACTTTGTCAGCGTGTTCTTCATCGTCCTGCATTTGACTCCACGAATAAGGGCAAAATATCCTAACAAGGTATAAAAATAATAAATGATAATACGAATGTTTAACAACTTACACAGTTAAAAACAACCTCATTTAGAAGTGAACAGTGAATGTGCATATAACTGGGAAGAACAAGCATCTTCATACTTCAATGTGATAAACACAATCACAGAGAAGCAATTGGTAGGTCTGAACAATTATTGTTATGTAAACCATCAACGATCATTCTATTAGTTTAAGTCGTCTGTTGTTTTATCATCAATCTTTCAAACACACACTCTGCAACTGCTTAGAGACAGTTTTTTCACAGTTAGAGACAGCTGGCCATATAGGCCACATAGGCCCTGTTCTGACCTGTACTAACCTGTACTTTGTATAAATATCTTGAGCCTAGATTCAGTCAAGAGGGATAATCAGTTCACACATGGCATCAGAATGCGTCTCCACGTCTCGAATGACATGATCGGATCTCACTTCAAGACTCAAAGATTGAAAAAACTTTATCTGTAATATCAAATAGTGTTAGAAAATTCTTAGGTTAGGGGATCAAAAACAATAAAAGCTTGTGTATATTGAGCGGGGGTTCAATATGCAAATACACATGATATCAGTTTGCAAAGACCAAATGCGTTGTTGTTCCTAACAGGCGGAAAGCATCAATGCACTGCCTGTGCCTAGTCTGCCGGAAATTAAAAGTACATTCTTATTTGTAAGTTTTTCAATCTATGTCGTTTTATAAGGGTGCTGAATCGATTAAAATATTTAATTGCGATTAATCGCACATTTCTTATCTGTTTATAATGAACCATAAAGAGATATTTGTCAAGCGTTTAATACTCTAACCAAGATGGGAGTGGACAAATTTGCTTGCTTTATGCAAATTTATGTTTATTTATTATTGAAAATTAATTATCAACTCAAACAATGACAAATATTGTCCAGAAACCCTCAAAGGTACTGCATTTAGCATAACATAATATGCTCAAATCATAACATGGCAATCTCAAGCCAAACTGGCAACAACTGATGGACATATTGACCTGCTAAATTTAACAATACTTAGTAATATGAGTACTAACAAAATGTGGTTTGTCCAACATTACGCTCATTAACATTCCCTGTATTCTTAAGCATTAACACAAAAACGATGGACCTCAATGCATCGCAACAAGACACATTGTACAACAGATAGCCTTCGCTAAATTTTCCATTACTCAAAGATCATTCCCTGGATCCCTCACACTTCTAAAGCAAATACACACACTGTAATTGTTTCCAAATTAAAGAAAAATAAAGGCTCACAAAAACATCCCCTTCTACAATGTGGGATCAAATACAGGATGATACAAAATAAAACAAACAATAAAAAAGTGAGCAGGAAACAGTGGAAAGGGATTATAATACAGAACTAGGAATTGAACTAGGATATTGCAGTTATGCTATACTTCCATTTCTTTGTATACAACAGTTAGGCTGTTTCTTTGCACCGAGCCAGTAAACAGAAAAGCCTGTTTAAATTGTCGAATGACAGGGCAGCTCCCTTCTTCTGAACAGTATGCCCAGACAATGAACAACTGCGTTCGCGCTTTTGTACTCGAGAAAACATGGATTCCCATTGAAAACTCTGCTTTATTTTATTGTTAAGGAGTACGTTACATGAGTAAATAGAGTGACACTGCGAAACTAGGCTGCAGTAGTACTGATAGGTGTTATATCATTTGCAGCATTCATTTCTGAGCAGAATAACGTTTCTAGCTTGCGAAAACAATTTCACATATCACTATAAAGAATGGGAAACATAAACGACACTAACGCATATCACATAATCACACACCAATGTGTCCATTTCTTGGACCAAAATAAACATTTGGACAAATGTCAATGTTATTGTTTTAGATGATTGTAAAAATGTCAAGTAGCTAAGAGCTCAACTTGCCTGTGCTTACTTGTATGGCAAACTGTCTTAAATGTTATTTTATTAAGATGCATTTAAAATGTCAATAAAGCCTTAAATTTATCTTCACTGTAGTTCACTGCTTGAAAAAGACAAAAAAAACTCAGCACTATTAATTTTGAAATCATTGGTCTATGGTTATTACTGTCCTTAAACTACCCTTCACCCTTGTATGTTTTTGTATCTAGTTTTGTATGTTTGTCATCTTCTGTACCTTAATTATGCATGCACATATTGTCTACCTTGAAATGTAAATTGAGCCTGATCTCAGTGGTATTCTATACAATGACAATAAAGGCTTTTTATTCTATTTGGGTTTGATATGTGTACATTTTTTATTGTATTTTATTTCTTTGAAAATAAATTTTGAAGATATGAATAACATAATCAATGGCATTTCATTGGTAGGATAGCATGCAGATCAAAATTAAAACACCATGATATACCTTATTTTAATTCACAAAATCTAAATGTATGGTCAGGGTTTAGTAAATCCGCAACGTTGTGGAAAGGTAATAACTTAATAAAGAAGTTTAAACAACGTGTCAACGACGTTAATCTATAACATTACGACGGATGACTGCCAGGCAACGGAATCACAACATCGGGGTAAGGTTATTCTATTACATTGTCAAACGTAAAGTTGTAAGGACGTATCCACAACATTGTATTGCGACGTCGCAGTGACGAGCCGCTGGTCTTACGTTTTACGTTAATACCACATAAATTGAGACATTACGCGGACGTTACGAGACCAATAGAGGACGTTAGTAGTAAGTCGCTACAACCACATATTGTTAGTAGGGATATGCGAGTTGCATACATTGACATATTATTGTCTGAAGTGTCTTTAGTGATGAGAGCCATGTAGTGACTGATGGAAGAACCCAACTTGGTTATGCAAGCTCATTCTCAAAGTGGTCCAGGGGAAAAATGTCACTTTTAGTATTTGTAAGGTTAATAAGCGTTTTGGTAGACTTATCTGCAGGTAGGAGTCTTCTTTGCTGTTGATCGATACTAAATAAGTGACCTTACGTGAGAATGTGGAAGTAGTAGAACCGGAACAGCATCTTTGCATATGATACAGTTTTTTTGATTGCAAGACACATTTGAAATTATGCTCCATTTCCCAAAACTCTAAACACAAATGCATAACTGCAACTCATCATCACAAACTTCAAACTTCCATGTCAAAACCAAACTCTCCACTCAGAACCATGTAATCTTACATCTAAACCAAACTTTGCCTTCAGACATCACACAAAAGTCATCAAATACACATGCACTACAAAATAGCCACTGGTGAGATCAATTCAAAACACTACCGTAAAAACCTGTTACTGCAATGAATAATGGCGTTTATGGTTTTCCCCCAGAACAACCTCTTTACATGATGAACACGATATAAAGACACAACACATGTATAAATTTGCAAAAAATTTTAATTCCTCGTACTGTAGTAAAATAAACTGAAATTGAGTGAAAAAGTTAATGTTCTATAAAAATATGCAACTGATACATAAAGAACGTAGAATGCAGTAAAATAATTTCCATGTATTTACCAATATAAACCAATGAAAAAAAACAGTTTGTACATAAAGAAAGAAATCACATTCATTCTGCCTCAGCATCCCTTCCCTGGTCTGGGTCAGGCCAAAGATTCTCATCAACATCACATCAATATTAGCCCCAGCCAGGTAGCGGGGGAAAAAACCCCTTGCATGTCTTATCCACCCCTGGAGAGCCTCAACTGTAATATCTAAACAAGCCTCCTCCATCGCCTAGACGAGGTGAACACGGATGTAGGGGTCTCGGTCTTAGACCTTCCACTGCCACGTCAAAAAACTCCTCTATGAGGTTTAGGAAAGGAGAATATGCAGGTAGAAAGATGTTGCTGAATCTTGGGTTGTTCGTGAACCAGTCACGAACTAGAGCAGCCCAGTGGAAACTGACATTGTCCCAAATGACAACATAGCATGGCTGCTCTGGTTGTGCTGGCTCCCTCTGGTCAAGTCGGTAATCATGATCTCGCGGACCATCGAGGAAAGGCAGAAGATGCATGGTGTTGTATGGACCAAGGGTGGCATGGCGGTGGAGGACCCCTCGGTAGCTGATGGTGGCACACATGGTCACATTCCCTCCTTGCTGGCCAGGGACATTCACAATGGCCCGGTGGCCAATTATGTTCCTCCCCCTTCTCCTCCTTTTGGTAAGATTACAGTAAATCCTGCTTCATCAAAAAAGATGAGTTCATGAGGAGTGTCTCTGGCATCAATATCAAAGATTCTCTACAAAAGAGATGAAACTCAGTACAGTAATGACTACTCCGAAACACATTGCTATAGTACACAAAAGTAGGCCATCATATAGCCTGTACTACAGTATATACTACTGTAATACATAACTGTATTCAAATACTTGATACAATATGAAAAACCATACTTGCACATATAAAAAATGTATAATGATACAATAAATAATTAATAATTAAAAATATATACATAAAATAATTTATAGAACAATTAATGAATAGATAAGGCTGAGAATAACAGCACTGCCCCAGAATGTGTCTATGGTCCCTGGAAACACTACTTCTACACAACCATAAGCCGCATTTCCACCAAAATTACCCGGAACTTTTAGTCCCAGGAACTACTTTTCAAGGAACTAAAAGGTTCCTTCAGCCCATGGTTGTCTGCGTTTCCACCGCGGTCTAAAGTCCTGCGAAGATTAGGCAAATTAGCCCACTGACGTAAAAAGCGGCGTTGTCGTCGGTCCATCTGTCCTATGATTTCTTCTGTAACCCCATACTACCACCGAAGTAGCCTACATTATTTTCTAATAACCAAGACAGCCCGGAGGGGTTTATTCCACTTATATACAACGGGTTACCAACAATGATTATATGTGGTTACTTTTGTATTTTTTTTTTTTTATCGATTTAATCACCTGGAATTGAAATATTCTTCTGCAGCCGTTTGGGCATATTTTACCGTTGTCAAGCAAAACTGTCGAACTTGGACCGTTGTTATGCAACAAATAGGATATAACAGGCCAATAGTCAGATTGTAACCGTTTTATATATCATCTCAAACACATTCATTATGTTTTTATGCGAACATTCGCTTTCATGTCTTGACATCCGAAGCGACAGAATGCATTCACATTTATATGTATAACTGGCAACAACAGCAGAAAACATGCACATGTTGTAAACAATTTGCTGTTTGATTACTTTCTCATCGTCAATTCCATATAGGCTAATCGCAAAATGACAAGAATAGAACGAAAACTCGGACTTGCGTGAACATTTAAATTAGTAGTGGTAGCCTACAGCCACCGTTTGCTTTCCTTCGAAGTTACTGCTAGCCGAGCAGCGAAGTGTGCCCTCCAGATGCGAACCATGCACCATAAATTAGTCCATAGTCTTCCTGGTCTTTTCGTGGAATTGAAGAATGGCAGTAAATGGAGTAAAATTACAGCAGTCTGAAAAAGCTAAAGGGACGATTACTAGAATTAACCTGTTATTTTACCCTGGCAAAAAGTGCGGAAGGTGATTTCCAGTTTGCTTTTACTGTATCACCAATGTTAATTACGCAGAACTACCGCATACCTCACATAACTGTATCAAACGTTTTGAGTCAATTACAACGGGCTAACAAAGAAAATCCGGAAGAAAATATTCAGCAACCGAATTAATCCGTTCGAATGTTTTGGTAGCCTACGTAATATGCTGTCCCAGCACGAATGCTTAGCATTTTATAAAACGAATACTAAAGCAAGAAAAGAACAGAAGAGCACACGTTATAATTCCAAGACGTTGGCAGGCTATAACCAAAACTAGGCTACTGCGCCGCATAACATACAAGTTTGATTTGAAGTTATTATGAAAATAAATTGGTTTGCGGCTGCATATTTTCAAACATGGCGGTTAATGGCGGAAAATAAATACAAAAAAATGCTGCGAGTACTCAACCAATCAGAAATGTTCAGCGCTGCAAGCTCCACCCAAAAGGTTCCTGTACTTTCGGAAAGTACTACTCCCCGAGCAGGAACTTTTTGGGGGGTAAAATAAAGCCCCAGGAACTAAATTTAGACCCTAGTTCCTGCGGTGGAAACGCACTGAGTTCCTCAAAAGCTTCCTAGTTCCGGGGTAAAAATCCTGCGGTGGAAACGCGGCTTAGATTGGTGGATGAAAACCCACCCTGTAGTTCATAAATCATGTTGTGTTTTCCAGGTTCGCAGATTTGCATAGCAATTGGCTGTCAGGTACCAGTGTCAGTACTCTGTGGAGTGGACCCAGACATGGGTCCACGCCACATGGCCGGGAAGAACTTGTTCACATCCTTGGAAAGGCATCCCGTTCTCCATCCGTACGCCTCAGGTCGAGAGCCTCTCAGTATCAACCTCATTCAATCCAAAAAAATGTCTCTGACTATTTCAGTAATCTGGCATTGATTTTGGACCGCCACCGCCCATGATGTATGGATGTGACCAGTACCACCATGGTCCAGGTGCCCGACATTGTCATCGTCAGCAGTGGGAGAAAGCAGGTGGGGGCAATAACCTCTGCAGAGAGGGGAACACTGCTTACCATGGCAATGGCTGTTAATGCCCAGAGTAACAGCACTTGCCACAATTTGTGTTCCCTCGAAAGAAGTTCTATGACCACTTCCATCTTCACTGATGCAGATTTCTCCCGGGCTTTCGTAACCGACCGCCCTGCACCTCCTGCCCCAGAACCTGATGCAGCACCAGAGCCATGTTGGCTCTTCACAGATGGAGGCGAACACCACTCCTGTGCGTGGCTCTGTCTCTCCTGGCCACAGTGGGGAGACACAATTCCAAGTCCATCAGCTTATGGAATACACTGAGCCAGGTAACAGTCTTCTCTCCAAAGAAGTCTTCGGCTTTGTGGCAGTTAGGCCTTTCCCTAAGGCTGGGCCAAGGAAAACCCACACCATCCGGAGAAAGCGAAGGGCAACCGCCATCCTGACTGACACGCCAGTGAAGCGTGCCCTGGAGGAGGACAAGACAGCAAAACTCAAAGTCAGGCAGACCAATATAAATCAAAAGGGCAGACACAGATGAATGTGATACAGAGTGCCTCGGCTGTGAGGAGGACTTTGCATCGTCCAGGCCAGGGGAGGTGTGGGTGCAGTGCCTGTTCTGTGAGGGTTGGGCACATGATGTATGAACAGAAGAATCCGAACATTACATTTGCCAACACTGTGACATAGCTACTTTTACAGTGTTGTTGTAATGTTTTTTCCTCGTTGTTGGTTCCTGGCTCGGGCAACCTACTGTAAAATATAAACAATAAATATATATTCTAGGTGGTTGCTATGGTGTTCTAGGCAGTTGCGATGGTGTACTAGGTGGTTGCTAGGGTGTTGCTAGTTGGTTGCTATGGAGTTATAGGCAGTTTCTAAGGTGTTGCTAGGTGGTTGCTAGGGTGTTGCTAGATGATTGATATAAAGTTCTAAGCGATGTTAGGGTGTTAAGTGGTTGCTATGGTGTTCTAAGTGGTTGCTAGGGTGTTGCTAGGTGGTTGCAAAGTGGTTGCTACAGAGTTTTAGGTGGTTGCTAGTGAGTTGCCAGTTGGTTGCTATGGAGTTCCAGGCGACTGCTAGGGTGTTGCTAGGTGGTTGCTATGGAGTTCTACGCAGTTGCTAGGGTGTTGCTAGGTGGGTGCTATGGAGTTGTGGGTGGTTGCTAGGGTGGTTAGGTGGTTGATATGGCGATATAGGTGGTTTCTAAGGTGTTGCTAGGTTTTTGCTATGGAGTTATAGACGGTTATTAGCATGTTCTAGGTGTGTTGCTAGGGTGTTGGTGGATGCAATGGATTAGTGGGCAGTTGCTAAGGTGTTACTACGTGGTTGCTACGGTGTTCTAGGCAGTTGCTAGGGTGTTACTAGGTAGTTGCAATCGTGATCCAGGTGGTTGCTAGGTGGTTGCTATGGAGTTCTAGGCGTTTGATAGCAACCACCTAGCAACGCCCTATGTTGTTTAAGGCAGTTGCTTGGGTATTACAGCTGGTTACTAGGGCGTTGTAAGGTTATTGCGATGGAGTTCTTGGCAGTTGCTAGGGTGTTCTACGTGGTCACTAGGGTGTTGCTATGTTCTGGGTGGTTGCTAGGTGGTTGCTAGGGTAATCTAGGTGGCTGCTAAGGAGTTATATGCAGTTACTAAGGTGTTGCTAGGTAGATGCTGCGGGGTTCTAAACAGTTGCTAGGGTGTTACTATGTGGTTGCCATGGAGTACTAGGTGGTTGCTAGGGTGTTCTTGGTGGTTACTAAGGTGCTGCTAGGTGGTTGCTAAGGAGTTCTAGGCGGTTGATAGGGCATTGCTAGGTGGTTGCTATGTTGTTCTAAGCAGTTTATATGGAGTTCTAGGTGGTTACTATGGTGTTGCTAGGTGGTTGCTAGGGTGCTCTAGGAGGCTGCTAGTGTGTTGCTAGGTGGTTGCTATGCAGTTCTAGGTGGTTGTTAGGGTATTCTAAGTGGTTGCCAAAAAAAGTGGAATTTCTCTGCCATAGAAAAGTGGAATTTTATCCCCATAGAGAATGAATGGGTGAACATATTCTGCCATTCATTCTCTATGGGGATAAATTACAGACTAATATTCAAATTTTTTGAAGGCGGTTGCTATGGTGTTGCTAGGTGGTTGCTATGGAGTTCTAGGCCGTTGCTAGGGTGTTGCTAGGTGGTTGCTATGGAGTTCTAGGTGGTTGCTAGGGTGTTGCTAGGTGGTTGCTATGGAGTTCTAGGTGGTTGCTATGGTGTTGCTAGGTGGTTGCTATGGAGTTCTAGGTGGTTGCTAGGGTGTTGCTAGGTGGTTGCTATGGAGTTCTAGGTGGTTGCTAGGGTGTTGCTAGGGGGTTGCTAGGGTATTCGAAGTGGTTGCTAGGATGTTGCTAGGTGGTTGCTATGGAGTTCTAGGTGGTTGCTATGGTGTTGCTAGGTGGTTGCTATGGAGTTCTAGGCCATTGCTAGGGTGTTGATAGGTGGTTGCTATGGAGTTCTAGGTGGTTGCTAGGGTGTTGCTAGGTGGTTGCTATGGAGTTCTAGGCGGTTGCTATGGTGTTGCTAGGTGGTTGCTATGGAGTTCTAGGCCGTTGCTAGTGTGTTGCTAGGTGGTTGCTATGGAGTTCTAGGTGGTTGCTAGGCGGTTGCTATGGAGTTCTAGGCGGTTGCTAGGGTGTTGCTAGGTGGTTGCTATGGAGTTCTAGGTGGTTGCTAGGGTGTCGCTAGGGTATTCGAAGTGGTTGCTAGGATGTTGCTAGGTGGTTGATATGGAGTTCTAGGTGGTTGCTATGGAGTTCTAGGTGGTTGCTAGGGTGTTGCTAGGTGCTTGCTAGGGTGTTTCTAGGGTGTTGCTAGGGTATTCTAAGTGGTTGCTATGGTGTTGCCAAGTGGTTGCTATGGAGTTCTAGGTGGTTGCTAAGGTGTTGCTAGGTGGTTGCTATGCTGTTCTAGGTGGTTGCTAGGGTGTTGCTAGGTGGTTGCTATGGAGTTCTAGGCGGTTGCTATGGTGTTGCTAGGTGGTTGCTATGGAGTTATAGCCGGTTGCTAGGGTGTTGCTAGGCATTTGCTATGGTGTTCCAGGTGGTTGCTATGGAATTCTAGATGGTTGCTAGGCTTTTCTAGCTGGTTGTTATGGGTTGCTAGGTCATTGCTATGGAGTTAGAGCCGGTTGCTAGGATGTTGCTAGGGGGTTGCTATGGAGTTCTAGGCGGTTGCTAGGTCTTTACTGAGTCCAATGACGCGACCCATAGTTCTCTATGACAAACGGTTCAAAAGTTATGAAATATCAAACATCAGCCAATCAGGAAGGGGGCGAGGCTGATCTCCACCAATGGACAATGGACTCTCTACCATGTCCAATGAGGCATTGCACAATTTGTGGGCAATTTTTCCCCATAGAGATGAATGGCCGAATGTTCAAATCTAGAGAGAGACCAGAGTACTGCTGCCAGAAGACAGGGCATTGTGACATCACAAGGGTGAGAAGACAGAGCATTGTGACATCACAAAGGTGAACATTCCGCCATTCATTCTCTATGGGAAAAATTGCCCAGAAAAATTCAAATTTTTCAAAAACCGTGCAACCAATCTTTCCACAAAGTAATAGCACACCATTCCCGATCAAGCCGCTCGATTTGACATATTGCACGTGTATGTGGTGCGAAAACTCTGGGAGGAGTAGCGGTCCAAAAAATGGGTGGAAAGATAGAATAATAAAAACTAGACAATTCCTGCAGAAATTGTGAAGTGTGGTTGCCGCCAATGCAAAGTCGACTTTCTGTTGAACAGAGTGAACAGTGGTAGGTAGTTGCTATGATGTATGAGGCAGTTGCTAGGGTGTTGCTAGGTGGTTCTATGGAGTTCTAGGTGGTTTCATGGAATTCTAGGCGGTCGCTAGGGTGGTGCTAGGTGGTTGCTATGGAGTTTCAGGTGGTTGCTATTGAGCTCCAGGTGGTTGCTAGGGCATTGCTAGGAAGTTGCTAGGGTATTCTAAGTGGTTGCTAGGATGTTGCTAGGTGGTTGCTATGGAGTTCTAGGCGGTTGCTATGGTGTTTCTAGGTGGTTGCTATGGAGTTCTAGGCGGTTGCTATGGTGTTGCTAGGTGGTTGCTATGGAGTTCTAGACCGTTGCTAGGGAGTTGCTAGGTGGTTGCTATGGAGTTCTAGGTCGTTGCTAGGGTGTTGCTAGGTGGTTGCTATGGAGTTCTAGGCGGTTGCTATGGTGTTGCTAGGTGGTTGCTATGGAGTTCTAGGTGGTTGCTAGGGTGTTGCTAGGGGGTTGCTAGGGTATTCGAAGTGGTTGCTAGGATGTTGATAGGTGGTTGCTATGGAGTTCTAGGTGGTGGCTAGTGTGTTGCTAGGTGGTTGCTATGGAGTTCTAGGTGGTTGCTAGGGTGTTGCTAGGGTGTTGCTAGGTGGTTGCTATGGAGTTCTAGGCGGTTGCTAGGGTGTTGCTAAGTGGTTGCTATGGAGTTCTAGGTGGTTGCTAGGGTGTTGCTAGGCGGTTGCTATGGAGTTCTATGCGGTTGCTAGGGTGTTGCTTGGTGGTTGCTATGGAGTTCTAGGTGGTTGCTAGGGTGTTGCTAGGGGGTTGCTAGGGTATTCGAAGTGGTTGCTAGGATGTTGCTAGGTGGTTGCTATGGAGTTCTAGGTGGTTGCTATGGAGTTCTAGGTGGTTGCTATGGTGTTGCTAGGTGGTTGCTATGGAGTTCTAGGCCGTTGTTAGGTTGTTGCTAGGTGGTTGCTATGGAGTTCTAGGTGGTTGCTAGCGTGTTGCTAGGGTGTTGCTAGGTGGTTGCTATTGAGTTCTAGGCGGTTGCTAGGGTGTTGCTAGGTGGTTGCTATGGAGTTCTAGGTGGTTGCTAGGGTGTTGCTAGGCGGTTGCTATGGAGTTATAGGCGGTTGCTAGGTTGTTGCTAGGGTATTCTAGGTGGTTGCTAGGATGGTGCTAGGTGGTTGCTATGGAGTTATAGGTGGTTGCTAGGGTGTTTCTAGGGGGTTGCTAGGGTATTCTAAGTGGTTGCTATGGTGTTGCTAGGTGGTTGCTATGGAGTTCTAGGTGGTTGCTAGGGTGTTGCTAGGTGGTTGCTATGGAGTTCTAGGTGGTTGCTAGGGTGTTGCTAGGGTGTTGCTAGGTGGTTGCTATGGAGTTATAGGTGGTTGCTAGTGTGTTGTTAGGTGGTTGCTATGGAGTTCTAGGCCGTTGCAAGGGTGTTTTAGGTGGTTGCTATGGTGTTGCTAGGTGGTTGCTATGGAGTTCTAGGCCGTTGCTAGTGTGCTGCTAGGTGGTTGCTATGGAGTTCTAGGTGGTTGCTAGGGTGTTGCTAGGTGGTTGCTATGGAGTTCTAGGCGGTTGCTATGGTGTTGCTAGGTGGTTGCTATGGAGTTCTAGGCGGTTGCTAGGGTGTTGCTAGGTGGTTGCTATGGAGTTCTAGGTGGTTGCTAGGGTGTTGCTAGGTGGTTGCTAGGGTATTCTAAGTGGTTGCTAGGATGTTGTTAGGTGGTTGCTATGGAGTTCTAGGCCGTTGCTAGGGTGTTTTAGGTGGTTGCTAGGGTGTTGCTAGGGGGTTGCTATGGAGTTCTAGGCGGTTGCTAGGTCTTTACTGAGTCCAATGACGCGACCCATAGTTCTCTATGACAAACGGTTGAAAAGTTATGAAATATCAAACATCAGCCAATCAGGAAGGGGGCGAGGCTGATCTCCACCAATGGACAATGGACTCTCTACCATGTCCAATGAGGCATTGCACAATTTGTGGGCAATTTTTCCCCATAGAGATGAATGGCCGAATGTTGAAATGTAGAGAGAGACCAGAGTACTGCTGCCAGAAGACAGGGTATTGTGACATCACAAGGGTGAGAAGACAGAGCATTGTGACATCACAAAGGTGAACATTCCGCCATTCATTCTCTATGGGAAAAATTGCCCAGAAAAATTCAAATTTTTCAAAAACCGTGCAACCAATCTTTCCACAAAGTAATAGCACACCATTCCCGATCAAGCCGCTCGATTTGACATATTGCACGTGTATGTGGTGCGAAAACTCTGGGAGGAGTAGCGGTCCAAAAAATGGGTGGAAAGATAGAATAATAAAAATAACTAGACAATTCCTGCAGAAATTGTGATGTGTGGTTGCCGCCAACGCAAAGTCAACTTTGTGCTGAACGGAGCGAACAGTTTCTGTAGCATGAGCAGAGACATAGTATGGTATACATGATATAACATCACGGCAACGAGTTCATTTGCAACACACGTATTCAGAGCTAAATTAACCCTTCATCAATACTTGAGATCAGCGATTTACTCACGGTATGCTGTGACGAGTGACGGCGAATCATAAAGCTAGCTGGCCACTTCAGAGGGTCTTGGAAAAACGTTATATCTGCACTGCACAACCGCTCCATTTTAAAAAGCAAGACAGGGCTAGGGAGATTAATGTGATTGATTTATGGTTTTACGTTAAGTTCAGCTCATTTTTACCATTCAAATAAAAACATTTAACTGTGCTGCAATTCAGAGTTTAATCTGTTACCTTAGATACGAACTCATAGACACAGGATAGCCTACTACGTGTTAGCCGACCCAAATTTCTGGAGTTTGACCGGACCTGAAGCTGCTGCACACGTGCTGTTGACGGCGTTGTTGTACTTTTTAGTAAAGTCTGGCTTGTTCGAAAATTCGTTTATTCAGTAGCTGAGAGCATAAGCTTTCTAACCAGGTATAACAGCACGTCTATTTTTGTTTTTTTAATATCGTTTTTTTAAGTCAACCGAAAGCTATGTCATCATGTCATAGAACGTATTCGCTCTTTGTTAGCACTAGCATGCAAATACGCAAAGTCTGGCTTGTTTGAAAATTCGTTTATTCAGTAGCTGAGAGCATAAGCTTTCTAACCAGGTATAACAGCACGTCTATTTTTGTTTTTTTAATATCGTTTTTTAGGTCAACCGAAAGCTATGTCATCATGTCATAGAACGTATTCGCTCTTTGTTAGCACTAGCATGCAAATACGCAAAGTCTGGCTTGTTTGAAAATTCGTTTATTCAGTAGCTGAGAGCATAAGCTTTCTAACCAGGTATAACAGCACGTCTGTTTTTGGTTTTTTAATATCGTTTTTTAGGTCAACCGAAAGTGCTCTCATTATCGCATTAAAGCCACGACTGTTTGTTAGCACTAGCATTCTAAGACGCTGCATGTGACGAAACGTCGTCAACGAATTTGCGTAATATCTCGTGAAATACTATTATTATTGAGGACTTCTGGGTATGCCTAAGCCATATGTTTGTTGATATACCTAGCTGACAGCGTTTTCATTTGTAATTTTTCATTTTGAATATCGTTCTTTCACTTCCGCAATCAGCTATTTCCTATCCTGGCTGCTGAGACCGTAGAGCTGACCGCATCACGTGTGCAAAGCCGACCAATGCTGTAACTTCACCGTTCGCATATGAATGACGTCACCTTCTCCATTCATCTCTATGGGGAAAATTTGGGCATAAAAATTAATATTTCTCAAAAACCGTGCAGCGAAACTTTCCACAAAGTAATAGCACACGATTCCCAAAGAAGCCGGTCATTTTGACATATGGCACGTGTATGTGGTGTGAAAACTCTGGGAGGAGTAGCGGTCCAAAAAATGGGTGGAATAATAATAATAATAACGAGACAATTCCTGCAGAAATTGTGAAGTGTGGTTGCCGCCAACGCAAAGTCGACTTTGTGCTGAACGGAGTGAACAGTGGTAGGTAGTTGCTATGATATCTGAGGCAGTTGCTAGGGTGTTGCTAGGTGGTTCTATGGAGTTCTAAGTGGTTTCATGGAATTCTAGGCGGTCGCTAGGGTGGTGCTAGGTGGTTGCTATGGAGTTTCAGGTGGTTGCTATTGAGCTCCAGGTGGTTGCTAGGGCATTGCTAGGTGGTTGCTAGGGTATGCTAAGTGGTTGGTAGGTGGTTGCTATGGAGTTCTAGGCGGTTGCTAGGGTGTTGCTAGGCAGTTGTTATGGTGTTCCAGGTGGTTGCTAGGGTGTTGCTAAGTGGTTGCTATGGAATTCTAGGCAGTTGCTATGGTGTTGCTAGGTGGTTGCTAGGGTGTTGCTAGGTGGTTGCTATGGAGTTCTAGGCCGTTGCTATGGTGTTGCTAGGTGGTTGCTATGGAGTTCTAGGCGGTTGCTATGGTGTTGCTAGGTGGTTGCTATGGAGTTATAGGCGGTTGCTAGGGTGTTGCTAGGCAGTTGTTATGGTGTTCCAGATTGTTGCTAGGGTGTTGCTAGGTGGTTGCTATGGTGTTCCAAGTGGTTGCTAGGGTGTTGCTAGGTGGTTGCTATGGAGTTCTAGGTGGTTGCTTGGGTGTTATACCTGGTTGCTAGGGTGTTGCTAAGCATTTGCTATGGTGTTTCAGGTGGTTGCTAGGGTGTTGCTAGGCGGTTGCTATGGTGTTCCAGGTGGTTGCTAAGGTGTTGCTGGGTGGTTGCTATGGAGTTCTAGGTGGTTGCTATGGAGTTCTAGGCTGTTGCTATGGTGTTGCTAGGTGGTAGCCATGGAGTTCTAGGCCGTTGCTAGGGTGTTGCTAGGTGGTTGCTATGGAGTTCTAGGCAGTTGCTATGGTGTTGCTAGGTGGTTGCTAGGGTGTTGCTAGGTGGTTGCTATGGAGTTCTAGGCAGTTGCTATGGTGTTGCTAGGTGGTTGCTAGGGTGTTGCTAGGTGGTTGCTATGGAGTTCTAGGCCGTTGCTATGGTGTTGCTAGGTGGTTGCTATGGAGTTCTAGGCGGTTGCTATGGTGTTGCTAGGTGGTTGCTATGGAGTTATAGGCGGTTGCTAGGGTGTGCTAGGGCAGTTGTTATGGTGTTCCAGATTGTTGCTAGGGTGTTGCTAGGTGGTTGCTATGGTGTTCCAAGTGGTTGCTAGGGTGTTGCTAGGTGGTTGCTATGGAGTTCTAGGTGGTTGCTTGGGTGTTATACCTGGTTGCTAGGGTGTTGCTATGCATTTGCTATGGTGTTTCAGGTGGTTGCTAGGGTGTTGCTAGGCGGTTGCTATGGTGTTCCAGGTGGTTGCTAAGGTGTTGCTGGGTGGTTGCTATGGAGTTCTAGGTGGTTGCTATGGAGTTCTAGGCTGTTGCTATGGTGTTGCTAGGTGGTAGCCATGGAGTTCTAGGCCGTTGCTAGGGTGTTGCTAGGTCGTTGCTATGGAGTCTCAGGCAGTTGCTATGGTGTTGCTAGGTGGTTGCTAGGGTGTTGCTAGGTGGTTGCTATGGAGTTCTAGGCCGTTGCTATGGTGTTGCTAGGTGGTTGCTATGGAGTTCTAGGTGGTTGCTAGGGTGTTGCTAGGTGGTTGCTATGGAGTTCTAGGCCGTTGCTATGGTGTTGCTAGGTGGTTGCTATGGAGTTCTAGGTGGTTGCTATGGAGTTCTTGGCAGTTGCTATGGTGTTGCTAGGTGGTTGCTATGGAGTTCTAGGCCCTTGCTAGGGTGTTGCTAGGTGGTTGCTATGGAGTTCTAGGTGGTTGCTAGGGTGATGCTAGGTGGTTGCTATGGAGTTCTAGGCGGTTGCTATGGTGTTGCTAGGTTGTTGCTATGGAGTTCTAGGCGGTTGCTAGGGTGTTGCTAGGTGGTTGCTATGGAGTTCTAGGTGGTTGCTAGGGTGTTGCTAGGTCGTTGCTATGGTGTTCCATGTGGTTGCTAGGGTGTTGCTAGGCAGTTGTTATGGTGTTCCAGATTGTTGCTAGGGTGTTGCTAGGTGGTTGCTATGGTGTTCCAGGTGGTTGCTAGGGTGTTGCTAGGTGGTTGCTAGGGTATTCTAAGTGGTTGCTAGGATGTTGCTAGGTGGTTGCTATGGAGTTATAGGCGGTTGCTAGGGTGTTGCTAGGCATTTGCTATGGTGTTCCAGGTGGTTGCTATGGAATTCTAGATGGTTGCTAGGGTTTTCTAGCTGGTTGTTATGGGTTGCTAGATCGTTGCTATGGAGTTAGAGCCGGTTGCTAGGATGTTGCTAGGGCGTTGCCATGGAGTTCTAGGCGGTTGCTAGGTCTTTACTGAGTCCAATGACGCGACCCATAGTTCTCTATGACAAACGGTTCAAAAGTTATGAAATATCAAACATCGGCCAATCAGGAAGGGGGGCGAGGCTGATCTCCACCAATGGACAAAGGACTCTCTACCATGTCCAATGAGGCATTGCACAATTTGTGGGCAATTTTTCCACGTAGAGATGAATGGCAGAATGTTCAAATCTAGAGAGAGACCAGAGTACTGCTGCCAGAAGACAGACCATTGTGACATCACAAGGGTGAGAAGACAGAGCATTGTGACATCACAAAGGTGAACATTCCGCCATTCATTCTCTATGGGAAAAATTGCCCACAAAAATTCAAATTTTTCAAAAACCGTGCAACCAATCTTTCCACAAAGTAATAGCACACCATTCCCGATCAAGCCGCTCGATTTGACATATTGCACGTGTATGTGGTGCGAAACCTCTGGGAGGAGTAGCGGTCCAAAAAATGGGTGGAAAGAAATAATAATAATATGTGCAACTAGACAATTCCTGCAGAAATTGTGAAGTGTGGTTGCCGCCAACGCAAAGTCGACTTTGTGCTGAACGGAGTGAACAGTTTCTGTAGCATGAGCAGAGACATAGTATGGTATACATGATATAACATCACGGCAACGAGTTCATTTGCAACACACGTATTCAGAGCTAAATTAACCCTTCATCAATACTTGAGATCAGCGATTTACTCACGGTATGCTGTGACGAGTGACGGCGAATCATAAAGCTAGCTGGCCACTTCAGAGGGTCTTGGAAAAACGTTATATCTGCACTGCACAACCGCTCCATTTTAAAAAGCAAGACAGGGCTAGGGAGATTAATGTGATTGATTTATGGTTTTACGTTAAGTTCAGCTCATTTTTACCATTCAAATAAAAACATTTAACTGTGCTGCAATTCAGAGTTTAATCTGTTACCTTAGATACGAACTCATAGACACAGGATAGCCTACTACGTGTTAGCTGACCCAAATTTCTGGAGTTAGACCGACCTGAAGCTGCTGCACACGTTTTGTTGACGGCGTTGTTGCACTTTTCAGTAAAGTCTGGCTTGTTCGAAAATTCGTTTATTCAGTAGCTGAGAGCATAAGCTTTCTAACCAGGTATAACAGCACGTCTATTTTTGTTTTTTTAATATCGTTTTTTAGGTCAACCGAAAGCTATGTCATCATGTCATAGAACGTATTCGCTCTTTGTTAGCACTAGCATGCAAATACGCAAAGTCTGGCTTGTTTGAAAATTCGTTTATTCAGTAGCTGAGAGCATAAGCTTTCTAACCAGGTATAACAGCACGTCTATTTTTGTTTTTTTAATATCGTTTTTTTAGGTCAACCGAAAGCTATGTCATCATGTCATAGAACGTATTCGCTCTTTGTTAGCACTAGCAGCAAAACGGAAAGTCTGGCTTGTTTGAAAATTCGTTTATTCAGTAGCTGAGAGCATAAGCTTTCTAACCAGGTATAACAGCACGTATATTGTTGGTTTTTTAATATCGTTTTTTTTAGGTCAACCGAAAGTGCTCTCATTATCGCATAAAAGCCATTCACTGTGTGTTAGCACTAGCATTCTAAGACGCTGCATGTGACGAAACGTCGTCAACGAATTAGCGTAATGTCTCGTGAAATACTATTATTATTGAGGACTTCTGGTTATGCCTAAGCCATATGTTTGTTGATATACCTAGCTGACAGCGTTTTCATTTGTAATTTTTCATTTTGAATATCGTTCTTTCACTTCCGCAATCAGCTATTTCCTATCCTGCCTGCTGAGACCGTAGAGCTGACCGCATCACGTGTGCAAAGCCGACCAATGCTGTAACTTCACCGTTCGTATATGAATGACGTCACCTTCTCCATTCATTTCTATGGGGAAAAATTGGGCATAAAAATTAATATTTCTCAAAAACCGTGCAGCGAAACTTTCCACAAAGTAATAGCACACGATTCCCAAAGAAGCCGGTCATTTTGACATATGGCACGTGTATGTGGTGTGAAAACTCTGGGAGGAGTAGCGGTCCAAAAAATGGGTGGAATAATAATAATAAATAAATAATATGTGCAATAATAATAGTGTAGTTGCCCTAAGGCAACCACACTAACTAGACAATTCCTGCAGAAATTGTGAAGTGTGGTTGCCGCTAACGCAAAATCTACTTTTTGCTGAACGGAGTGAACAGTGGTAGGTAGTTTCTATGATGTCTGAGGCAGTTGCTAGGGTGTTGCTAGGTGGTTCTATGGAGTTCTAAGTGGTTTCAAGGAATTCTAGGCGGTCGCTAGGGTGGTGCTAGGTGGTTGCTATGGAGTTTCAGGTGGTTGCTATTGAGCTCCAGGTGGTTGCTAGGGCATTGCTAGGTGGTTGCTAGGGTATGCTAAGTGGTTGGTAGGTGGTTGCTATGGAGTTCTAGGTGGTTGCTAGGGTGTTGCTAGGCAGTTGTTATGGTGTTCCAGGTGGTTGCTAGGGTGTTGCTAGGTGGTTGATATGGAGTTATAGCCGGTTGCTAGGGTGTTGCTAGGCATTAGCTATGGAGTTATAGGCAGTTGCTAGGGTGTTGCTAGGGTATTCTAGGTGGCTGCTAGGATGTTGCTAGGTGGTTGCTATGGAGTTATAGGCGGTTGCTAGGGTGTTGCTAGGTGGTTGCTAGCCTGTTGCTAGGTTGTTGCTATAGTGTTGCTAAGCAGTTGTTATGGTGTTACAGGTGGTTGCTAGGGTGTTGCTAGATGGTTGCTATGGTGTTCCAGGTGGTTCCTAGGGTGTTGCTAGGTGGTTGCTATGGAGTTCTAGGTGGTTGCTATAGTGTTGCTAGATGGTTGCTATGGAGTTCTAGGTGGTTGCTTGGGGGTTGCTAGGGTATTCTAGGTGGTTGCTATGAAGTTATAGGCGGTTGCTAGGGTGTTGCTAGGCAGTTGTTAAGGTGTTCCAAGTCGTTGCTAGGGTGTTGCTAGGTGGTTGCTATGGAGTTCTAGGCAGTTGCTATGGTGTTGCTAGGTGGTTGCTATGGAGTTCTAGGTGGTTGCTAGGGTGTTGCTAGGTGGTTGCCATGGTGTTCCATGTGGTTGCTAGGGTGTTGCTAGGCAGTTGTTATGGTGTTCCAGATTGTTGCTAGGGTGTTGCTAGGTGGTTGCTATGGTGTTCCAGGTGGTTGCTAGGGTGTTGCTAGGTGGTTGCTATGGAGTTCTAGGCGGTTGCTATGGTGTTGCTAGGTGGTTGCTAGGCTGTTGCTAGGTGGTTGCTATGGAGTTCTAGGCCGTTGCTATGGTGTTGCTAGGTGGTTGCTATGGAGTTCTAGGTGGTTGCTAGGGTGTTGCTAGGTGGTTGCCATGGAGTTCTAGGCCGTTGCTATGGTGTTGCTAGGTGGTTGCTATGGAGTTCTAGGTGGTTGCTATGGAGTTCTAGGCAGTTGCTATGGTGTTGCTAGGTGGTTGCTATGGAGTTTCAGGCGTTGCTAGGTGTTGCTAGGTGGTTGCTATGGAGTTCTAGGTGGTTGCTAGGTGTTGCTAGGTGGTTGCTATGGAGTTCAGGCGGTTGCTAGGTGTTGCTAGGTGGTTGCTATGGAGTTCTAGGTGGTTGCTAGGGTGTTGCTAGGTCGTTGCTATGGTGTTCCATGTGGTTGCTAGGGTGTTGCTAGGCAGTTGTTATGGTGTTCCAGATTGTTGCTAGGGTGTTGCTAGGTGGTTGCTATGGTGTTCCAGGTGGTTGCTAGGGTGTTGCTAGGTGGTTGCTAGGTTATTCTAAGTGGTTGCTAGGATGTTGCTAGGTGGTTGCTATGGAGTTATAGGTGGTTGCTATGGTGTTGCTATGTGGTGGCTATGGCGTTATAGACGGTTGCTAGGGTGTTGCCAGGCATTTGCTATGGTGTTCCAGGTGGTTGCTAGTGTGTTTGTAGGTGGTTGCTATGGAGTTCTAGGCCGTTGCTATGCAGTTCTAGGTAGTTGCTATGGGGTTGGTAGGGGGTTTATATGGAGTTCTAGGCCGTTGCTAGGTCTTTACTGAGTCCAATGATGCGACCCAGAGTTCTCTATGACAAACGGTTCAAAAGTTATGAAATATCAAACATCGGCCAATCAGGAAGAGGGACGAGGCTGATCTACACCAATGGACATAGGACTCTCGACCATGTCCAATGAGGCATTGCACAATTTGTGGGCAATTTTTCCCCATAGAGATGAATGGCAGAATGTTCAAATCTAGAGAGAGACCAGAGCACTGCTGCTAGAAGACAGACCATTGTGACATCACAAGGGTGAGAAGACAGAGCATTGTGACATCACAAAGGTGAACATTCCGCCATTCATTCTCTATGGGAAAAATTGCCCACAAAAATTCAAATTTTCAAAAACCGTCCACCCAACTTTCCACAAAGTAATAGCACACCATTCCCGATCAGGCCGCTCGATTTGACATATTGCACATGTATGTGTTGCGAAAACTCTGGAGGAGTAGCGGTCCAAAAAATGGGTGGAATAATAATAATAATAACTAGACAATTCCTGCAGAAATTGTGAAGTGTGGTTGCCGCCAACACAAAGTCGACATTGTGCTGAACGGAGTGAACAATGGTAGGTAGTTGCTATGATGTCTGAGGCAGTTGCTAGGGTGTTGCTAGGTGGTTGTTATGGTGTTCCAGGTGGTTGCTATGGTGTTCCAGGTGGTTGCTAGGGTGTTGCTAGGTGGTTGCTATGGAGTTCTAGGTGGTTGCTATGGTGTTGCTAGGTGGTTGCTTTGGAGTTATAGATGGTTGCTAGGGTGTTGCTAGGCATTTGCTATGGTGTTCCAGGTGGTTGCTAGTGTGTTGCTGGGTGGTTGCTATGGAGTTCCAGGTGGTTGCTAGGAGGTTGCTAGGGTATTCTAGGTGGTTGCTATGAAGTTATAGGCGGTTGCTAGGATGTGGCTAGGCAGTTGTTATGGTGTTCCAAGTGGTTGCTAGGGTGTGGCTAGGTGGTTGCTATGGTGTTCCAGGTGGTTGCTAGGGTGTTGCTAGGTGGTTGCTATGGAGTTCTAGGTGTTGCTAGGGTGTGCTAGGTGGTTGCTATGGAGTTCTAGTGGTTGCTAGGTGTTGCTAGGTGTTGCTAGGGCTAGTGTTGCTATGTGTGCTATGTGTTGCTATGGAGTTCAAGGCAGTTGCTAGGGTGTTTCTAGGTGGTTGCTATGGAGTTCTAGGTGGTTGCTAGGGTGTTGCTAGGTCGTTGCTATGGTGTTCCATGTGGTTGCTAGGGTGTTGCCTGGCAGTTGTTATGGTGTTCCAGATTGTTGCTAGGGTGTTCCTAGTTGGTTGCTATGGTGTTCCAGGTGGTTGTTAGGGTGTTGCTAAGTGGTTGCTAGGGTATTCTAAGTGGTTGCTATGGAGTTTTAGGCGATTGCTAGGGTGTTGCTAGGCAGTTGTTATGCTGTTCCAGGTGGTTGCTAGGGTGTTGCTAGGTCGTTGCTATGGTGTTCCATGTGGTTGCTAGGGTGTTGCTAGGCAGTTGTTATGGTGTTCCAGATTGTTGCTAGGGTGTTGCTAGGTGGTTGCTATTGAGTTCTAGGAGGTTGCTAGGGTGTTGCTAAGTGGTTGCTATGTAGTTCTAGGTGGTTGCTAGGGTGTTGCTAGGTGGCTGCTATGGAGTTCTAGGCGGTTGCTATGGTGTTGCTAGGTGGTTGCTATGGAGTTCTCGGCGGTTGCTAGGGTGTTCTAGGTGGTTGCTAGGATGTTGCTAGGTGGTTGCTATGGAGTTATAGGCGGTTGCTAGGGTGTTGCTAGGCAGTTGTTATGGTGTTCCAGGTTGTTGCTAGGGTGTTGCTAGGTGGTTGCTATGGTGTTCCAGGTGGTTGCTACGGTGTTGCTAGGTGGTTGCTATGGTGTTTTAGGCAGTTGCTATGGTGTTGCTAGGTGGTTGTATGGAGTTATAGCCGGTTGCTAGGGTGTTGCTAGGCATTTGCTATGGTGTTCCAGGTGGTTGCTAGTGTGTTGTTAGGTGGTTGCTATGGAGTTCTAGTTGGTTGCTAGGTTGTTGCTAGGGGGTTGCTAGGGTATTCTGAGTGGTTGCTAGGATGTTGCTAGGTGGTAGCTATGGAGTTATAGACAGTTGCTAGGGTGTTGCTAGGCGTTGCTATGGTGTTCTAGGTGGTTGCTAGGGTGTTGCTAGGTGCGTTGCTATGGTGTTCTAGGTGGTTGCTAGGGTTGGTTGCTATGGAGTTCTAGGCGGTTGCTATGGTGTTGCTAGGTGGTTGCTAGGGTGTTGCTAGGTGGTTGCTATGGAGTTCTAGGTGGTTGCTATGGTGTTGCTAGGTGGTTGCTTTGGAGTTCTAGACGGTTGCTATGGAGTTCTAGGTGGTTGCTAGGATGTTACTAGGTGGTTGCTATGGAGTTCTAGGCGGTTGCTATGGTGTTGCTAGGTGGTTGCTATGGAGTTCTAGGTGGTTGCTAGGGTGTTGCTAGGTGGTTGCTAGGGTGTTGCTAGGTGGTTGCTATGGAGTTCTAGGTGGTTGCTAGGTGTTGCTAGGTGTTGCTATGGTGTTCCATGTGGTTGCTAGGTGTTGCTAGGGGTTGCTATGGTGTTCCAGGATTGTTGCTAGGGTGTTGCTAGGTGGTTGCTATGGAGTTCCAGGCGGTTGCTATGGTGTTGCTAGGTGGTTGCTATGGATTCTAGGCCATTGCTAGGGTGTTGCTAGGTGGTTGCTATGGAGTCTAGGTGGTTGCCAGGGTGTTGCTAGGTGGTTGCTTTGGAGTTCTAGGTGGTTGCTAGTGGTGTGCAGGCTTTGCTATGGGTTCCAGGTGGTTGCTAGTGTGTTGTAGGTGGTTGCTATGGAGTTCTAGGTGGTTGCTAAGGTGTTGCTAGGTGGTTGCTATGGTGTTCCAGGTGTTGCTAGGTGTTGCTAGGTGGTTGCTATGGTGTTCTAGGTGGTTGCTAGGGGTTGCTAGGTGGTTGCTATGGAGTTCTAGGGGTTGCTAGGTGTTGCTAGGTGGTGCTATGGAGTTCTAGGTGGTTGCTAGGGTGTTGCTAGGTGGTTGCTATGGAGTTTAGGCGGTTGCTAGGATGTTGCTAGGTGGTTGCTTGGAGTTCTAGGTGGTTGCTAGTGTGTAGCCAGGCATTGCTATGGTGTTCCAGGTGGTTGCTAGGTGTTGTAGGTGTTGCTATGGGGTTCTAGGTGGTTGCTAGGTGTTG